>NC_043969.1:2517893-2752893 GCF_902148855.1 Sphaeramia orbicularis | reverse complement strand
CATCTTTTACATTCCTGAAGATGAACTCTGGTCCAAAAGTCCGGACTGCCTAAAGGCTGAATCTTTATGGATGAGATGTGAAATTTCGAGGACTTCTGAATATACTATGACCTGAATATCTCAAAAGTCAATGGCCCTTGGCAAGCGGCAGTCAGAAAACTACAGTGGACAAAAACACACCGAGCTCTTTATGATGAAGTCCAAGTGTCTGCGGTACCTTTGCATGTCTGTAAGTGCAGTGCTCAGTCAATATAAACACTGAAGTTTTGGGGATATATGAATGCACCAACTCTGTTAACTGCTTTGACCACAGGGCCTGCACTGTTTAGAAGGATTACTTTTAATCCAGAAGGGTCTTTACTCACAGCACAAAACAACAAAGCACAAGTGAGATAAGGCTGCTCTGCACAGGGTCAAGCTTCCTTAATCATTCACATCGTTCTCTCTGTCTCCATAAGACAAACATTCTACTGCTACTTCTAAGCTATTTCTCTGGCAGAGCTGACAGAGGCAGGCTGCACACTGTGTGGCGAAGGGAGAGAGGAGACAGAATAAATATGTGGATGGGGCTGGGTGAAAATTCAAGACAGCACAGAGAGCATTTCCACATGGCTTCATCATACAGTGGTTTAGTTGAGGGCTGGTTGCCAGATGTCTTATGCAATACAACTAATGGAGCGAAGCGTCAAAGTTACTGTACAAACTTTGGTAACAGCCCAAGTATTCACATTATAAGTAAAAACTACAGTGGTAAAGTATTATTACAAAATCCTAGTACAAACAATGTTGATGAAAATAATGCATTTAACGAAAAGACCAACCCTATAGGTGGTTAAGGAAGCAGAGGCATCTGTCATTAAAAGTTGCATACCATTTCCTTAGAAACTCATTCACAGTAACAATGAGGAGAAAAACAGCTTTGCTTGTCTCTCCGCTCTCCACATTCAGCACATTAACTAGCTAATATACACCAGACACAAAACAGAATATGCAGGGTATCATTTTAACTTTAGTTTTGGATATTAAAAAAAATACATCTCACATGTTCACATGACAATGTTGCTTTCTAAATTACAGCTAAAGAAGAATATATTTTACTCCAGAAATACACACATAAACAGAAATGACTTGTGTTTATAAGAGGCTAGAGATACTAGTTAAATCACAGAAGAATAACTATAGCTAAAGAAAAATCTAATTTACTTGTGAGTTGGTGAGAAATAGTCAAAGCACATAAATGAGAGATAACATTGGGATATTGACAAATAAGATGCAAGGTTGTAACAGTTTTGGATTTTCATTATAGTTTAGTTTTATTTAGTTTTGACTTTTTTTTTCTCTAATTCAGTTCATTTTAATTCGTTTTTAGAGCAGGTTTGCTAGTTTTTATTAGTTTTTATTTTTTTCTAAATACTTAGTTTTAGTTTAGTTTTAGTTTTTTTTATATCTTTTCTCTTCTTCTCTGTCATATTCAAATAAATCCCAGACAGGACT
Organism: Sphaeramia orbicularis; assembly: GCF_902148855.1. NCBI lineage: Eukaryota > Metazoa > Chordata > Actinopteri > Kurtiformes > Apogonidae > Sphaeramia > Sphaeramia orbicularis. Next base: position 2,751,399 of record NC_043969.1, on the reverse strand, counting down.
CCGCTGCTTTCTCCAACTTTAGTCTCCATGTTTCCAGGTAGAGTGGGGACGAAAAGACGACTGGAAACCACAAGTGACGGACCATCAAGTGTCATATGGTGCTGGTAGCTAAAATTGGTAGAGCAAAATAAATCGATTTCGTGTGAATCCGACATTGACAAAGATGAAAAGGAAGGGAATTTTATCCATAATTTTTATTCGTTTTAGTTAGTTTTGTAAACACACAATACAGTTTCAGTTATTTATCGTTTTTTTCTTTTAATTATAGTTTTTATTTATTTATTTTAACGAAAATGTTTTTACAATTCTAGTTTTCGTCATTTTGTTAGTTTTCATTAAAAATAATAACCTTGATAAGATGACATTCATTCACTGCTGGCTGTGGTCGGTGTTCACCAGTTGATGTATGAAAGTGTCATGATAAACAACTCATCCACAGTATCTGACAACAGCTGCGCTTTAACTTGTGTTCAGTAACAGCCAAATAGCTGCTGAAGTGTCCGGCCTGAATTGCTAATGAACCATGTTTCATCCTGAACTGTGTATATATCTAATGGTAATGAAGTGTGGACACTAAATGAAACCAAGTTCATTGATGTAAACTATGGGTAGAGTTCACCTCATAGTGGACTTTCAAAAGCCAACAGAATAACAATAGTTTGAAGCTAATAAACAATTAGGTGGCCAAATCCTCCTCACCCCTACTTCTCAAAACTGTTGACGCAGATGTTTCATTTCATTAAAAAACAGATAACTGTTGAACTGACCATCTAAGTCAAAGTAATAAATGCCTTAATAAATAAAATTAAATCACTGAGCATTGTTATGCCCTGGCTAGGGGAACCCAGGGCCTGACGTGAACAAGTGGACACCTTCCCTCACTCCAAAGCCACAGAGAAACCCCCAGGATGTGGGTTTGTGCATTTTTAACAGACACACATTTATTTACAAATAAAATGACTGAATGTGGAAACATAAATCAAGCATAACTACAGCTTAACGTTGGGGTGGACCGAGGCCAAAATAACAAACATAACGCAACTAACTGAGGAATCAAAGCTAACCTGCAAAAGAAAAGGTAACCAAAATACAGAGTCTAACCTCTCTACTTACTTCAAAACAGGAGAAACAAAGGGACAAAGAAAACGGCAGCCCACCTTTACTGCTACATTCACAAACCAAAGAACAAACAGGGATGGGAGTGGAAGAGAGTCTACAGGAGGCTAGCCCATTGTTGCCCCTTACATATGGTCCATCTCCGGCTGGCTGGTCCAATCTGTAGACTGGTTCAAGCACCTCGCCTGCAAATTATCATCTACTCACACCCACAGAGACGTACACCCACTTGTGGGTCGTATAGCCCCCCCCCCAAGAACCAAACACCCTTCCAAAAAAAAAAAAAAAAACCCTCAACCCTTAAGGACAACAACAAAAAAAAAAAAAACACCACCTCAAATACACCTCAAAATGATTCACTGCAAGCATGAGAACAATGGCTTCTTTCTCAATGGTGCTGTAATTAATTGTTCATGTTTATCAAATTTCTTTGAGAAATAGCAAACAGGGTGGTCTACTCCCTGTGCATCCTCCTGAAGAAGAACAGCACCAGCACCACATCCACTTGCATCAACTTCCAGCTTGAAGGGACATTTGTCAATCAATACATCTTCTTAGTGGTGTTCCGCAAAAAAAAAAACAAAAAACAGAAAATCCTCCTCTGGCACACACCCCATCTCCTAACCCCACCCACATTCCCACCTATATCAATGAATCTGTTAAAACAGTGGAGCTTGTTATTTAGACTCATCCTGGACCAGAAACACGTCACTGACCTTCACTGACTTTATTTACAAACTCAAACCACTGCCTGTTGCCTCCTATAACTGTTTGGTTCTCCACAAAAGCATCATGATACCCACTCTCCTGTCCTGTTTCTCATATTTCACCTATTGCACCACACCTCTAGCCTTAACAAGGACATACACATGAGAACAAAATTGCAAAGTAATTTAGCCAACAAAGTAGTAGGTAAGGGGTGGTGTCTGTTCTTGTATGTTGGTTTGCAATGTTACTGTGAATATATATTTATTTATTTATTTATTTATTTATATATATATATATATATATATATATATATACATATATATATATATATATATACACAGTACAGGCCAAAAGTTTGGACACACCTTCTCATTCTTTGCATTTTCTTTATTTTCATGACTATTTTCATTGTTGATTCTCACTGAAGGCATCGAAACTATGAATGAACACATGTGGAATTACGTACTTAACAAAAAAGTGTGAAATAACTGAAAACATCTCTTATATTCTAGTTTCTTCAAAGTAGCCACCCTTAGCTCTGATGACTGCTTTGCACACTCTTGGCATTCTCTTGATGAGCTTCCAGAGGTAGTCACCTGAAATGGTTTCCTAACAGTCTTGAAGAAGTTCCCACAGATGCTTAGCACTTGTTGGTCCTTTTGCCTTCACTCTGCGGTCCAGCTCAACCAAACCATCTCGGTTGGGTTCAAGTCCGGTGACTGTGGAGGCCAGGTCATCTGGCGCAGCACTCCATCACTCTCCTTCTTGGTCAAATATCCCTCACACAGCCTGGAGGTGTGTTTGGGGTCATTGTCCTGTTGAAACATAAATGATGGTCCAACTAAACGCAGACCGGATGGAATGGCATGTCACTTCAGGATGCTGTGGTAGCCATGCTGATTCAGGTTGCCTTCAATCTTGAATAAATCCCCAACAGTGTCACCAGCAAAGCACCCCCACACCATCACACCTCCCCCTCCATGCTTCACGGTGGGAACCAGGCATGTAGCATCCATCCGTTCACCTTTTCTGCGTCGCACAAAGACACGGCGGTTGGATCCAAAGATCTCAAATTTGGACTCATCAGACCAAAGCACAGATTTCCACTGGTCTAATGTCCATTCCTTGGGTTTCTTGGCCCAAATAAATCTCTTGTGTTTGTTGCCTCTCCTTAGCAGTGGTTTCCTAGCAGCTGTTTGACCATGAAGGCCTGATTAGCGCAGTCTCCTCTTAACAGTTGTTGTAGAGATGTGTCTGCTGCTAGAGCTCTGTGTGGTATTCATCTGGTCTTTAATCTGAGCTGCTGTTAATTTGCGATTTCTGAGGCTGGTGACTCAGATGAACTTATCTTCAGCATCAGAGGTGACTCTTGGTCTTCCTTTCCTGGGGCGGTCCTCATGTGAGCCAGTTTCGTTGGAGCGCTTGATGGTTTTTGCGACTGCACTTGGGGACACATTCAAAGTTTTTGAAATTTTCCGGACTGACTGACCTTCATTTCTTAAAGTAATGATGGCCACTCGTTTGTCTTTACTTAGCTGATTGGTTCTCGCCATAATATGTATTCTAACAGTTGTCCAATAGGGCTGTCAGCTGTGCATCAACCTGACTTCTGCACAACACAACTGATGGTCCCAACCCCATCAATAAGGCAAGAAATTCCACGAAGTAACCCTGACAAGGCACAGCTATGAAGTGAAAACCATTTCAGGTGACTACCTCTGGAAGCTCATCCAGAGAATGCCAAGGGTGTGCAAGGCAGTCATCAGAGCTAAGGGTGGATACTTTGAAGAAACTAGAATATAAGAGATGTTTTCAGTTATTTCACACTTTTTTGTTAAGTACATAATTCCACATGTGTTCATTCATAGTTTTGATGCCTTCAGTGAGAATCTACAATGTAAATAGTCATGAAAATAAAGAAAATGCGAAGAATGAGAAGGTGTGTCCAAACTTTTGGCCTGTACTGTATATATATATATATATATATATATACACATATATATTTATATTAGTGGTGGGCAGCGATTAAAATTTTTAATCGCGATTAATCGCATGGCTTTCTGTGATTAATCGCATAGTTGTTGGGGGGGGCATATATATATATATATATATATATATATATATATATATATATATATATATATATATATATATATATATATATGGCACTGGATGGACTGTGACAACAAATGGTCTTGTTGAACAACAATAAAGAAGCTACTTACTTATCCATCTATAAATATAGGTCTGAATATCAGGCTAACCTTAAAAATTTAGATGGGATTTTCACCTTTCATCATTTTGAATAGAACAGCATGAAAACAAAGTCAACAAACAAATAAAAAACATGATGTAGGCATCAACTACTGTATTGGTCGAATTGTTCTTTGGTATCTGTACTGACAGCATTTCAAAACTGGTGCATTCCAAAGATAAGAGGAACATTTTTTGAAGCCATGTTCAGTATGATAAGATTAGAATGCAACATTATTTTGGTGTTGCCTTTACAGCTTGCTGCACTGGACCCAACTGGTCCAGGAAGGAAGGAAGGAACAGAGACAAGAAAGTGTCTAAACAAGAATACTTACTTAATACTTAAAGTATGTAGAAAAGAACTGACAGCATTACACACTAACTTCAGTTTTAATACCAGATTCTACAGACCAGCTGCAGTTGCTGTCGACTTCAGTCAGACTTCAAAGCTCTGAGAATACTGCCCTTTAATATTGAAACATGTACAAACAAAGTGACCACAAGCCCCAGTGAGGCAGTATTTCTTCACTTGGATCTGGCCAGAAGGAGACCCTGCTCTGTGTGCAGAGCCTCCAGCCAAGGAGGAGAGAGAGGACAAGCAAACAATAATATAAACCCAGCAGCTGGGATTGATGCAGAGAGAAAAAGCTCCCATACTAATAATCCACACATGTACATACAGCATAAATCTGTACAAATGGGCTTTGATGCACATGTGCAATGAGTAGGACACGTAAGTCAACTGTGACACATGTTAACTATTTAAGAAAGCACAGACAGGGATAGCAAGCACTCACAGAGATATGGATGTTTCCTGCATCCCAAATATGTAAACAGGACCACAGGCACATTTGAAAACCATTAACATGCACAACAGAGTGATAACAGCAACGGAACAGCAGGAGGAGGAGCCGACGTCCAACCAGTACACTAACATATGGCAGCCACAATAACACACTGGCTCTATAGGATTCAATGCGTAGACAGCAGTTTCAGATGCTCTCGACTGCTTTTAACACGCAGATATAAAAACCTTTAAAATCAGCTTGTGTGGTTTTTGGAGCTGTGGACCCATTGATCAACAACAGCTGTCTGCAGCTGAGTGCAGGCACAGTCTCACAACCCAAAGCCAGAAAAGTCACTAGGGAAACCACCGAAACTATGTACACACAGAGACATGCACATATTCACGGCTCTGTTAGTGTTCACATTAAACTGATTCTTATTTACTTGATTGGTCACTAATAGACGCTGACACCATCTGCTTCTCCTGTGTTTGGACTCTACATGAAGGTATTCATCTCAGGTGTTATCTGTTTAAAAAAAGGGAGCATCAAAATGTGAACCACCCTCTGTTTAGCAGCTGTGAATGGCTTGAGATACCCAAATTATCCCTCCATTTTCTGAACCGCTTAATCCTTGTAAGGGTCTGAGAGGTGCCGGAGCCTATCCCAGCTAGACCCTGGATGTGCCACCAGTTCACTGCAGGGCTGACATATCCAGACGAATAACCATTTATGCTCACATTCACACCTATGGGTACCAATGTCCTTTAGGGTGGTTATGACTACAGAGAGAAACTAAATATGAAACAATATTTCATTTTTCATCTTAAAAAGATGTGCATTTCATATTGTAGAGTGGTTTTATCAGTGTGAAAAGAAGTATATAAACCTTATTGTTCAGAGATACAGTAACAGTGAACAGGAGTACAACAGTAATAGTTAGTGATGTTATGTTATAATTTGTCCCCTTTTTCAATAATTTCTTTCTTATGGACTGTATACTTAAGCTGACTAGACAAATCACATACATTTGGGGTAGGACAATATAAACCTGGCCTCTGCCTACTCCATTTCAGACATAAAGTGTTAAAGAGCCACAGTAAAATAATTGTACTCTGTGTGACATTTTTCCTTCTTTCTTTGCTTAATTTATTGCTTTCAATATTCAGGAGTGTTCCGTTTAAATGTCTAATTTCTCGTTGCCTTTTGTTCACCTTTATATTCTATCCCTACTTTTGTTTGAAATATACCACTATCATTATAGGTGACTTAGATTTAGACCAGTTAACCTGGTGCATATCTCTGCATGAAGGGAGGAGGCCCAGGACCTTGTTGGTGTGAGGGAATACTGCCAACCACTGCACCACTGTGCCGCCTGATACAATTATTATTTCTAATTTCTACTAAATATGTTTTCTGATTACAGAGCTATTTCCTGATAAAGAGGAACGGACACTGATTATCAAGTGTTCAAAAGAAGACCATCCAATTGGAACATTCCTATTTTACTGGGTCTGGATTCAGTACCCAATTTCAACCGTGACTCAGCCTGCCAAGCATATTTTGCTTGATTAGTTCTTTTCAAAGCAACTTGTTCAGCAGAGCCCAGGACCTGCACAGATTCACAGAAGCTACCGCTGAACAATGTCAGTCATATGAACCTACAAATGACTTACTTTAATTAGGACAAATGAAAGGCCATATTAAAGTTGAATGAGTATCTTTTGTTTGTCTGTTAATTACCACATGTTGCTCTTCATTAGGATATATTCAACATTAAAATAAATATCAATATATGGCTGAAAATAGAAGTAGAAATAGGTGTAACACTGCATACAGCACTAAACGAGCTGTCAAGTTATCTGAAAAATAAAACAAAACCAAAAAAACCCCCCCAAAAAAACAACAACCAAGTGTTATATCAAAATGATGTTTACTTTTTCATAAAACCATTAAACTTGGAACACCTATACAGATTGGTGCCTTGAACATTTTCAGAGATGGAGTAAACACAAAAATGGTGCTCATGACCTCTGTTTTACCTTCCACCATAATACAACCGTAAATACAACTTATAAAACCTGTAAATGGTTCAGGTACAGTTCATGGTGAATTCAATGACAGTTTGATAAGGAAATCCCAGTATCAAAGAGCAGTGACCAGACCAAAGAGGTGAAACTAGAGGTATAACTCTACTGCTTTGCACTGATGTTACCATGGAGAAAATTTTCTTTCACTATATCAGCTGTATAGTAGCCTTGTGCTTAAAACAGTGGGGCAAAAAAGTCAGCCACTGATTTTGCAAGTTCTCCAACTTAGAAAGATGAGAGAGGTCTGTAATTTTCATCACAGGTACACTTCAACTATGAGAGGCAAAATGAGAAAAAAAATCCAGGAAATCACATTGTAGGATTTTTAAAGAATTTATTTGTAAATTATGGTGGAAAATAAGTATTTGGTCAAGAACAAAAGTTCAACTCAATACTTTGTAACATAACCTTTGTTGGCAATGACAGAGGTCGAACGTTTCCTGTCAGTCTTCACCAGGTTTGCACACACTGGAGCTGGTATTGGGTCCATTCCTCCTGCAGATCTCCTCTAGAGCAGTGATGTTTTGGGGCTGTCGCTGGGAAACACGGACTTTCAACTCCCTCCACAAATTTTCTATGGGATTGAGGTCTGGAGACTGGCTAGGCCACTCCAGGACCTTGAAATGCTTTTCATGGAGCCACTCTTTCGTTGCCCGAGCGGTGCGTTTGGGATCATTGTCATGCTGGAATACCCAGCCACGTTCCATCTTCAATGCTCTCACTGATGGAAGAAGGTTTTGACTCCAAATCTCACCATACATGGCCCCGTTCATTCTTCCCTTAACACAGATCAGTCGTCCTGTCCCCTTTGCAGAAAAACAGCCCCAAAGCATGAGGTTTCCACCCCCACGCTTCACAGTAGGTCTGGTGTTCTTGGGATGCAACTCAGCATTCTTCTTCCTCCAAACACGACGAGTTGAGTTTTTACCAAAAAGTTCTATTTTGGTTTCATCTGACCACATGATATTCTCCCAGTCCTCTTCTGGATCATCCATCTGCTCTGTGTCAAACTTCAGACGGACATGCCTGGACATGGACTGGCTTAAGCAGGGGGACACGCCAGGCGCTGCAGGAGCAGGAGTCCCTCTGGGTCTAGTGTGTTACTGATGGTAGCCTTTGTTACTTTGGTCCCAGCTCTCTGCAGGTCATTCATCAGGTCCCTCCGTGTAGTTCTGACATTTTTGCTCACCATTCTCATGATCATTTTGACCCCACGGGATGAGATCTTGCGTGGGGCCCCAGATCAAAGGAGATTATCAGTGGTCTTGTATGTCTTCCATTTTCTTACAATTGCTCCCACAGTTGATTTATTCCCACCAACCTGCTTGCCTATTGTAGATTTACTCTTCCCAGCCTGGTGCAGGTCTACAGTTTTCTTCCTGGTGTCCTTCGACAGCTCTTTGGTCTTGGCCGTGGTTGAGTTTGGAGTCTGACTGTTTGAGGCTGTGGACAGGTGTCTTTTATACAGAGAACCAGTTCAAACAGGTGCCATTAATACAGGTAACCAGTGGAGGACAGAAGAGCTTCTTAAAGAAGGAGTTACAGGTCTGTGAGAGCCAGAAATCTTGCTTGTTTGTGGGTGACCAAATACTTACTTTCACCATAATTTACAAATAAATTCTTTAAAAATCCTACAATGTGATTTCCTGGATTTTTTTTCTCATTTTGTCTCTCATAGTTGAAGTGTACCTGTGATGAAAATTACAGACCTCTCTCATCTTTCAAAGTAAGAGAACTTGCAAAATCAGTGGCTGACTAAATACTTTTTTTGCCCCACTGTATATGCTAAACACCAGTTTATAGGTTCAAATGTGAGGGGAAAAAATAACACCTTTTTTTTTTTTTTTGCATTTAACACAAAAACGTTTCACCATGTGCAACACCTTATTATAATAATGACTCATTCACTGTGACAGCTACTAATTTTAACTGACATTACCATATTCCATCACATTTCTGACCACATTGCACAGCCCTAAGCAGATGAACACTATATTGAATTCTGATCACTGTTCTATATAAAACAGATGATGTGCTGTTTATAATTTAACTCTGCCCTGATGCTTAGAAGAACTACTAACAACCCTAGGTGTTCTAGGTTGTCACTTAACCAACATCTTACACTGTACCATATTATCTCAGCTCAGTCAGTTCTACAAACAACCTAAGATGAAACTGAAAGAACAGCAAAGAAAAGCGGTATTTTGCAACTCTGGTACCTTGCAGTTTCCATCTGTGTTTGTGGTCAGACACATTTTTCCACAACCAACACCATCTAGTCACCCCGCCCCCCCAAAGACTAAGTTCCCCTCACATCTTACACTCCAAATGTTTTCCGCTGGAGTCATAATGTTCCTGACAACATGACGAATTGCAGTGAATTCATTCTTCCTTTGGGTTCCTGCTCCTGCTGCGTCTCCTCTAAAACAAATGGAGAATCAGTTGAAGAGTTCTGACTATGACACTGAAATGGGTGAAACAAAACGGGGTCAGAATGGGTCCCAACCTTTTCACAAAGACAAACACTAACCATAAAACCAACATCCTGACAACACTGTGAGAGTTCTCACATTGAGGTCAAGTTAAAAACACCTTTCATACAGGTGCTTTTTTTATTTTTTAAGCTGTTCATGTAACTGTCTTTTGCTACCACAGCCATGTTTCTCACAGCCTATTTAGGGTTCCCTATGTGTTCACATTCTCACTCTTGGGTGCTGTGAACTTCTGCCGATGTACAAGTCACTGCTTAACCCTTTCATGCATAGCAGTCACTACAGTGGACGGCTACTCTACAGCTGTTCTCTGGTATATTCATGGGTTTTGTTGTTTTAGTTCCATATCAGCCGACACAATGGACACTTATGCACCATCCCATACACTGCAATTCATACAATTACTTTAACTTTTTCTGTTCTTGATAAACCTGATCTGCAGTAACATGTTTGGGTGCAAAGCAATTGCTAGTTGTTATTAGACTGAAATGAACAGTTTTTATCTCCATGAAGCGAGTAATAACTAGTGTTAGAGTATGTTAAAATGTGGGAAAACATCAGATTAGCTGCATTAAAAATGTTTTAATTTCGTAGTTTTCACACATTAGATCACTTTCTGTTATTGCGTTTTATATACATGTTTCTTTGCTTCAGAAATTAAACAAATGGGGTCCAGCTGAGTGGACATTTTTGGAACACCATTAAAAAAATAGGTTCATTAAAAAAAATTAATCCCATTGTTTTTTTCATGCCTAAAGAGGAATAAAAACACTGAGGAAAGAAATCTTGACTAAGGTTTTCATAATTCATGCATCAAAGGGTTAATGTGATCTGGGATACACTTTCTGCTGGAGTAAGAAATGGCAGGAAATGGTGTTGATGCTTTGCTGAAACATGACTAATTTATAGTTCACAGGTTATATGAAAGCACAAAAAAGCTAATCATGTTACATGCATGTGATTTGTGTCTGAGAGGTCTGATAAAGACCAGGATGTTTTTCATTGTAATATGTTTTGGTACAGACTTCGAGGTCTGGTGCAGAAGATTTAGGGGGATCTAACTGCAGAAATCGTTGTGTTCTTGTTACCTTTGAATGATTGTTGACCGAGTTCATCATGTTACGATGGAACAAATTTGACGCTCTCATTTTGTACATCTTACAGAGAAAAGCCTCTAGCATTAATGTGCATTATTGTTGGGGCTGGCTGATATGGCCAAGAATTTTAAAACAAATTAATACCAATAATCACATTGATAATGTCTAATCATTGTTTCTTTAAAGGCTGATTTTTGGTCCCCAATGAAAGTGGATGAAACCAAATAGTTACTTGTCATTTTAAATAATTTGTAAAAGACACAACAAAATATAAATGATGTCAAACATAAGGCAATAAGAGAAAAGAGAAAAAAAAACAGCTATAAACTGAATATTTATATTCACAGAATTTATAAAAAAAAAAATACTGCATTTAGTGTGAGTACCCATTTACCATGTCTTTTGTTATAAACATATGAATATGAAATGTACTTCACTAAACTTCAGCTGTTTTACATCAAGTTTTATCCAACAAACGTCAAACATTTACTTTTTATCATGTGAACAGGGGTCATATTAAATACTGACTTTTGTCTATGGAACTCATTTAGTTCTGATTAACTGAGAGTGATGTGCATATATTTGTACAGATACTTCCTCTGTTTTCTTGTTACTTGATAGAGAGACTGGTTCATAAATACATATGCTATTTAAAACCATGCACAAACAACAAAGTTAAAAGTGGTCTCACAGTTTTGCACAGTACTGCAAGAGTTTGTTATGGTACAGCCCTGTTTGTGTTATATAAGGATAGGACACATCCATACACTCAAATAAACAAAGAGACAGGACAAACAAACACCACTGATGAGTTCACTTACACTAATGAGTAGGTCTGAAGCTAGAATTACTCTGCTCTTTGAGTGAGTGAGTGAGTGTGTGTGTGTGTGTGTGTGTGTGTGTGTGTGTGTCACTATACTGTATAGTACGTTCTCTTCACAACCTGGGGTGTTTGCATCTGGGACTACAGATTAAGGTTAATAGTAGTCTGAAAGCCGAAACACTGAAATCATCCGGGTAACATTTGGTAAAAGTCACAACAGTACAGTTAGTAGAATAACTAATTATTTCATAACTCTTCAAATGCTGCACAAGTCTTGAGTGTATGTCAAATGAAATAAAGCTGCAGCGGCTCAGGTTAACACATGCACAGACAGATGAAGTGGACATCTTGTTCTGCTTTCTAACAGATTTATCATCTCCGTTGCCATCTCGAATGCAATAAGAAGATAAAATCAGATTCTTCTCATACACTACAAGACCCATATAAGTCTATAAAACCTATTTGATCCCCTGTGCAGAGTCTGCAGTCCAACTGGCAATAATAAGCTTTGTACTGCTTTTGGGATATAATTTAGTCAATAAATAGGAATTGTCAGTATTTAAAAAAAAAAAAAAAAAAAAAAAACTCCAACCATTGGACTGAGGTGGTGACAAAGACCATGTCTCACCTTCTACTTGAGCTTGAAAAACCAAAATATCCATTTCCCGGGCTTTAAAATAAGGACACAGTAGCATGTGTTGAACAGAGAAGTGCCTACATCAACTTTTCCCACAAACTAAAAAAAAAAAAAAAGTGTCACCTGACTCATTGTACAGTGTAACTTAATAGCCTTTTCAGACGTGGGATATGGAACACTGCTGCGTCACAGAGCGGCTAAAGTGACTGTTTTCTTGTCTTTCAGATCTCAGCATTTAGAATAACCTCCCTCACAGGTTCATTCAGACATGAGAGATCATTTACAAGGAGGTCACAGTCACATACGATTTCACAAGAAGATAGGAAAAAAAGAGAACAATCGACGGTCAGAGGAGGAAGGAGTTTGTTTCTGTTGAGGATGGGACACAGACAGTTCACAGGGATTAAATGGGAGGACATTACAGGACACTACCACCATGTCAGTTTTTCAATGTTAGGCTTTAAATAACTGCATTAAAATTAGAGCTACAACAAACTGTTTTTTCCATTTTCAATTTCTCTGTTAACTGTTATTGTAACTGTAACTTTGGTAAATGACACATCGGAAAATTGTGAGAAAGTGTTTCCTCAAGTCCAACATGACATTCTCAAACGTCTTGTTTAGTTCACAACCAACACACAAGCAGTAACAGAGGAGGAAAGAAACCAGAAAATAAACATATTGTAAAAACCTGAATCCAAAGAATTTTTCCTGTTATTTTCTTTAAAAAAAAATACTCAAACTGATTAGGCAAATAAATTTGATTTATTTAATAGCTGACAACGTACACATTGGAGTTGCAATTAAAATATGTGTATTTGAGGTCATACCAACAACCAATGACTACACTGAGGAGCTTACAGTTGATTTTATTGTATATTCTATGTTTGTTCTCTGTAAACTCACAGTAAAAGAAGAAAACTGGTGTAACTGGATGTTGTTATGACAACAGTGTCAGCCAAATGGTAAAATAAATAAATAAATAAATGTGGAAATAATAATAAAATAAATCACTACTGGTAAATGCACCCAACTGTTTTTATACATATGAATTGAGACTCTCGTGTTGAATAATCAGAGTTAGCTCAAATAATTAAGATATGTTGATAATGTAATAACTGTGATAAATATAATCACAAGTTGAAACATTGTATAGAATTTAAAGAAACTGAAATAAAGCAGAGAAAAAAAAAATACAAGGAATAACATGTTTTGAGTCCTGTATGTTTTACCTTCCACTGGAGCCTTTCTTTCTGTTAATGTCATTACACTTGCATCATGTTGAAACAGATACAGTCATGTTACTCACACCAAACTGTAAGACTTGTGACTTTCATTGAAAAGTGAGCAGGGTGCTTATTCAGACGTGAAGCTGGTACATACAATAGCTCGAATTAATGAATGGGTCTGCATGTCTGAGAGCAGCTTAAGCTTTCTGTTACACTCACACCCACCTCATCTGAAGGGGATTTTAACAATGCTAAGCAAGTAATTGCTGGCATTCACTTGGATTTTTCTCAAACACAGGAAGTGAAGTGTTATATCTTACAGACTTGTCTGGGGAGTATTTCACTTGGATAATCCAAAAAAAAAAAAAAAAAAAAATACATGGAAGGAGCTCTTGTCTTTGTATTCGGGAGCAACAAATCAGCCAGAAATGTTTGGACAGCAGTCCAACAGGGGAAAGGTCGACTTTGGAAAACACATGCTAAGACACATTCCTCAGAGTCTAACGTCACCGAACCGCTAATCCAACACAAAATACACTTAACAGAGCACTTTGCCAGTTTGGACCATTGTATTCTTTTTCATTCATTAATAATACAGCACCTTTCTTTGTGCCAAAGAAGAAGAGCTTCAAAATTTACTCTGAAGGCATCAGGGGGGGAATTATAAACTAATGGAAACTAAATCAGCTTCTGTCTTGCATTCCCAGCTTATGTCTCCAGATATCATAAAAAATATGAAGTCATGATACTCCCAGGAAACTTGGTGAGCACTGGTAGAATTGGAACACCTTCATGACATAGCAAGGCCAGTGTGATCATTTGAACAGCCATACACATGCAATCCAAAGACACAGATTGAGGCCTGAGTCATCTTATCATTAGGGGGACCTTGAAAACCAGGTCTGCACCGACTGAAAGAGATAAAAATAAACCTAAACTTTATGTCCTCTAGCTCAGACAGACAGAAGGCAAGCCAAAGAGCAGAGCTGCGCAGTGCGTCACCTGATAGCTCAGCTTGAGGAAAAGGATTTAATAAAACATATTCTGCTCCAAAAATAGCAGATGACTTCCCAAGATACAAGGAGGGTTTGACGTCTGAGGAGGACATCACCACTAAAGCTAAGAGCACCAGCAGGCTCATGCATGTGTGCGCTCAAAGACGATCATATATGGTTACTAGTTTGGTTTAATGTTCAGTGATGCATATTAAAATATAATGGTAAGAAGTCACTAACTACAGATATCAAACTAAGAAGGAAATTTAATATGCCACAAAAAAAAGTGATGCACACAAAACACCTAGCCTCTCTCTGGACATCATCTAACCTTTAATTTGAAGGAATTCTGAACAGGCATCATCCCTACTGGATGCTGTCATTTATAAGTGAACCAAGGGATGTGGTGCCCTGATCTGTCTGATGTACACTACCAGTCAAAAGTTTGACTCACTTTCTCATTTAAATGAAATGAGATGGACCCCAGATGGCCAACAAGTGCTCAGCATCACTGGGAACTCCTTCAAGACTGTTGGAAAACATTTCAGGTGACTACCTCATGAAGCTCATCGAGAGAACGCCAAGAATGTGCAAAGCAGTAATCAAAGCGAAGTGTGGCTATTTCGAAGAATCTAAAATATAAAACATGCTTTGAGTTATGTCACACATTTTTTAATTACATAATTCCTTATGTGTTCATTCATAATTTTGTTGCCTTCAGTGAGAATCTACAATGTAAAAAGTCATGACAATAAAGAAAAAAAACAGGTGAGTCCAAACTTTTGGTTGGTAGTTTTACAGAGGATGTCTTCTGTGCTGCCCTACCCACCACCTTCTCTCATATAGAGAAGAGGAACACCTTCATTGGAATGCTGTCCAGTGTTTGGCACATTTATCCACCATCGAACTGGCACACACATTATTTAACCTTGGACTGAACTCTGAACTGTGACTGCATCTTGAATATTTCATCTGCTGATACCACTCTGTCAGGATCACAAATATCACTTGAAGGACATGAATTATGAGCACTGCCTCCAAGGCTGTGGATGCAATCTCATGTTGCAACACACAGCAAATTCAGTTTATTCAGTGTAGACTTTGTTACATACTGAGGGTCTAACACCTGAGTCAGGTATTTAACGATTACTGGTATAATGATAAACTGCGGTCAAATTCCCGACAGTTAGTATTACCGTTTCAAATTCTAATTATCATTAAAACCATGTTTAATTACTGCACTTTGAAAAACTCACGGTGATACTGCTCATTTCCTGGAGAGGAAGCAGCACTCCAGGCATGCATGCACAGTTTGCAATGTTTGGCCTCTGAAAACGTGGCAGAAGGCACTCGCATGGACAGTGTTCCGGAGACCCCCCTCCCCCCCCCCCTCCCCACCCCAAAGGTTTAATGTGGATTACGTTTATGCCACAATATTTTGTTTAAAATGGTAGTGTTGCTTTTATATGCACATTTGATTTCTAGATACATGAAACAGTGAAAGCGTTCTTTTGGTACCAGTTCTTAAATCTGTGAGACTAGATCGAGTCTTGAACGCTGGATGTAAAGAAAAGTTTTCTTGGTTCTTATCAACAATTTCCACAAAGTGCAGTTACCTCTTATTATGGCTATAAGGTGCCATATTTAATGCATATTTGTATCGATGTTTACATGTTAATATTTTAATGTTTCTGCCAACAGGAAGTACACTGTGTGTGTTATTTTATTTGTTTTTTCCAAACTAAAACTTGGTTAAAATATTTCAGGGAATGTATAAGTACTTTTTGAACAATATGAGCACATTTCAACAATACTATGATAATAATGATAACCGTGATGATTTTGGTCACAAAAACCGTAATATAAAATTTTCTTTTCGTTACATCCGTAGACCTGAGTCAGGTATGTGAGGGTAGAAAACCTGGTACTATGGTGTCAACACAACAACTAGACACTAAATGTGTGGTTGCTCAATGAGTCAGAGCTCACTATCTGTCACAATCTTTGTAAAGATATTAGTTAATAAGCATTTCTGTCAAGTTATGAGGAATCCCAAATGCAGCTTCAGTTACTGTCCACTCTGATACACAGCACAACAAAAAATGACTGTTGCACCTTGACGTCCGACATCCATTAAGTCGGGTCATTAATTGATGTGCAACAATGCACTTTTTTCATCCCTGATCTGATTTGTGGATTTGGATGTCTGCCAATACAATATGGATTCTGACAACAGAGCTCCATGTATTAGATAGTGACTTGAGATTGTGTATTAGGTTGGTTTAAGTAATTCCAAGTGCAAACAGAAAAAGAAATACATTTAATTAAAATGTATTCTGAATCAGTTGGTCCTAATTTATTGATCTGAAAAGAAATCGCACTACGAGAGTCTAACTGCATGTAATCTGACAGCCACACCATTTAAGTCGCACCAGTATGGTAAGAAACTTGAAAAACTGTCTTGCTTTTTGGTGTTCTGTGGTCTGATAATTGATCAGTGATTTACATCAGTATCAACACCTGACACCAATATGGGATCAAATTAGACTGTTTGCACATGGATTGAACAGATGATTCTTGATGTGTTATTCAGAAGTGTTGTAAGACCTGGCCATGACACGACAGAAGTCAAAGTAAAAACCTTTAAAGTACTACATTTCAGGCTCAAAAAAACCTTATTGTCTGCCATGACAGTAGGCTTCAGAATAACCGTCTGTACACAGTACTTGGGTGTGTGTTTTGTACTCACCCTCCTGGTGTTGTCCAGGACCTTGGGGTCAGGCCGGCCATAGTTTGGAGGGTTGGCGTGGGGGTCATAGCCCAGCCTGGACAGCATGGGGGCAATGACGGCCATGTCCCTCACCACGTCAGCTGGGATCTTCCCCACCCACTTGGACAAGGCCTCCACATTCACGGGTTTAATGACCTGGTCTGTGGACCGCTCCACCCTAAGAAAAGACCAGACTGTCACTCACGAACCCTGTATGTTTTTGATGGTTTTTGAGTTGCATATATGAGAATACATAAGTATTCTTATTTTCAGTCAGTGGAATTCAGACCCACATCTTTAAAATAAATAAATAAACAGGCAGCCTGATTAAAGTAAAAGACAAAAAGAATGATTCCTGCGCTGCTAAAAATAGTCACCTACAAAACATGACAATGATAATGTATACGGGAATACTGCCTATATTAAATAAAAATAGCAAAACCCTGACAAAGCTTTACACAAGAACACAAGAAGCAGGTTGGGTAATATAATGCAACATAAAACTATATTGACAGTTCTGTTCAGTCTCTTCATTTCAAGCCACTAATGTACTGCAGTGTAACCCTTACTATAGTTTATTATACACATACTGTAAAACAAATGAAGAAGAGCCATTTATTGTAATGGACTAGAGGAGAACAAAACTGCTTTTATTTTTGTCTTTTAACCTTTGTAAACAAAAACTACACAGGACAGATATTATATAAATAACTTACAATGTGTGCAGTTTCTCCAAATCGTGGAAACAACACGGAAATAGTGAAAAAATATACAGTTTCTGTTAGTTTCGTTCAATCAGCTTTCACACAAGAGAGTGGAGACAATTATGAAGATCATGTAAAATGATTGTGCCCAAGCTCAAATCATTGTGATAAGGTGATTATGTAATCATCATAATAGGCCTAATCCTGTCAGACTTACTGAGTAAAACACTGAGTATATATTGGACACTGTCAAGTTTCCACTGCATGATGTTACAGTTTTCTACCAGCATTAGTTCAGCTTGTCCTCAAAGACCTCAGTCTCCTAGAGACGCCCTTCCAGCCTCCATCTCGCAGCAGGTCACTGTTAAATATGCAGAAATAAATACCCTTTCAGTGTATCAGATGATTACCCCATCCCCATGCATTACAACACCTGCATTATGATTTCTTATCCACGATGAGCCTCTGAAAAAACAAATACACTGAAAACTAAAATCAAACTGGAAACACGAACAGACTGAGGTCATCATGTTTTCAGACAAAGCTACTGTCCATTAATTCACAGTGGCAAAAACTGCAGCTTGTAAACTCTTTTAACTATAAGACACATTTGGATAAATGATAAAATAAAAACAAAAACCTTACACATTCACTGTTCAGAGTGTATAATGAATAGTGCTCTGTATGTCCTTATCCTCCATCAGCCAGCCTGTTTTAGATTTTTAAAATGAATCTACCATTATGTTGTACGATAGGTAAATTATTCATAGTCTGAAATTAAATATTAAGAGGTGGGGGGCTGGTGGACTGGCTTTTGTTTTCAGAGATGAGCCTAGAAAAGTCTCTTTGTGGAGACAATATTTGTGTGATAAATCTATATTGTATAAGCACCCATGTGCTAAAATTGTCTGCCACAAGCATAATATGGAATACAAACTTTGGTTTGGCATGAAATTCACAGAGATTAAAAGAATCACTGACATCACAGTGGCAGAGTAACTTCTATTACTGTCTTTACAGCCCCTATGGATGAAGTCTGTGTTGTAGTTTGTTTTGCCTCTGTGAAATGTTTATGGAAAGACCAACAACAGCAATGACAAGAAAAAGTGAAAAGCGATGGTCATTAGACTGTGGAAATGAAAAATACTGGAAATCAAGTATTCCATTTAATAAAACATTTGAAATATGTGTACTACAGCGGAGTACTTCTATTTTATGTAACCTTTTACTCCACTCCACTCCATCTAAGAGGCAAATATAATACTTTTTACTCCACTACATTTGTCTGAAAGCATTACTTTTCAGATTACAATTTTCTTATCCTGACTTGAAAACCATGTGTGTGAACCAAATAAAAAAAAATGCATTTTAAATGTTTGTGGGAAGTGAAGGATTAAGTGTTTATTAAATAAAATCCCGCATTTACTGGAAAATATATTGCCACAAAGCTGAAAACTGTCAGTAAAAAAACAAACAAACAAAACTTTAGAGAGACAACCCTACAAATAGGCCTATATGATGCAATGCTGTAGTTTAAACTACCACCAGTGGTTGATTTGAAGTGGTTCAAATGACCTCACCCTTAAACATATGCAATGGTAAAATGCATCCAAAACCATGAAATATCACAGCAAAACACGGACAGGGACCATTTAACTGCATAAAGACTACTTTGACTTTCTGTATTTTAAGTACATTCAGCTGCTAATACTTACATCCCATTACTTAAGTAAGATTGTACTTGTACTATAGTATAATCTGTCACTTGCATGTCATCTAATGCCACAGTGAGACAACAATGGAGCTCTGAGACACAGCTAAATAAACTAAATGTGGTTTCAGACCAACTGGAAATACTTTTTTGACAATAACAAAAGATAGAAAATCACCAGACTTATCCTTTAAGCCCAAATTAGTTGCTTGGATACAACTTTTTTGCCTGAGCCAGACTAGAACTGAGAACAAAAGAAATGTGCAAAGGAGGCTGGCATTTAAGACTCACATTAGACCAGTATGAGGCCACTAATATCTTCTAATGTTTACTTGATGACAAAATATGTATCAGAATTATCATCGCTGACAGTATGTTTTTATTCAGACTCATTTGTGTTCTCTTCTGGACCAGGAACACAAAAATAATGGTGGTGAGATTCTGAATCCACTGTCGCTGTCATTTTCCTTTGGCAGCTTGTAGGAGGAACATTTCTTTCTTGCTGGAATAAAAGCCTTTTCTGCTGTGCTGAAACCAAAAACCCACTTCTTTTCTGATCCCCCTGGCTGTGTCCAGCCTTTTTAAGGTCGCTCTCTTCCCAAAACACACTCTTTGTCGATCTACTGCATGCAGTCCTACTTTCCTGTCTGACTCCCTCTCTCAATACGGCATTTCACTTTCCTCTAATCCATTTATTTTGAAATTGGTCTTTACAATGTGAGGGTATAGTCTCCTGCATGATTAATAGAGTGAGGTGGTTTTGTCATCTCAGGAGGATGGTGGAGATGGGTTTTTGAGAGACGGGCCATGATCCAAATACCCACTCCATGACAAATGGGTGGGGGAATCACTTTAGGTAACTCCATCAAGACCCAAGAGGCTGCTGAGTGTTGACGTGGAACATAAACTGATAAAGACAAGCACTGAGTGTAGCTAACACATATCAGCCTGAGCGTCCTGTTAGATGTTGGCAATCCCTTGACAAAACAACTCAAGGTCTCGTCCATGCACCAACACACACATCACTGAGACACGCAAAGAAATTCAGAGATGAGTCATGCTTGGAATGAGTCACTTTCCTGTCCAAGTGGGTGATAGAGATTTTTTTTAGAACTGTCATTTACATCATACATGAATATGCCAACATTGTGCAAACAGCTGTGATAGGTCTTAAGGGTGGACCTGTATTAGAGATCACACCTGAGCTCAGATGACTAAAAAATATAACAATAATTACAATGATCTTTTTTCTAGTTAAAATGGCAAAAAATGCAACAAGTTGCAGCTTCTCAAGTGTGTACCTGACAGTTAATTTCATGTTGGGTTCAGTAGTTATTGTTTAGGGTTCAGCATTTTGAATCATTTTCTCAGGTAAATTATAATTGAAATGATAACCACATTCATTAATAGGGCTGAGTATCATGGCTAATTTCCTTGATCGATTCGATTTCAATTCATAATGTTCTGAATCGACTGATCCCGATTAGATTAGATCCGATTTGATATCAATTCGATTAAGTATTAATTGATTCAGATTCATTTATTGATACCAAAGTACAATTTTGAGCTGTAACCTGATTATTTGACTACCGCAGCCATGCAACACATGAATACTGGTATCAATATTGACATTAGAAAGGAAATAATTATTAAATTTCAGCAGTAAATAGCTGAATCTGCTCTTAAATAATGAACGGGACAGAAACATTGTCATGTTTCTACAGCGGCTCAGAACAGACTTCTTCGTCACCTTTATTCTGTTTCATGGCTGGTGGCTTTGAGCGTTAAGGTGCATTACTATCACCTATGGCTGAGTGTGGATCAAAGTTAATATTCCTAGAATGACCGGCTTCCACGACCCACCTCAGAGAACCTCCATCGACCAGACAGTCCGGGCGGCCAGTTTCTCCACACTGCAGGTTTGAGCTTGAATTTTTTATGTATAGATATATAGATTAAACAATTAAGTTAGTTTGACAACATCCAGCAAATTCATGGACAGTGACTTTTTGAGTTCCAACTTTAATCTGCATATTTTCAACACTGATCTTAAAACATTAAAATTAAAGACTGACTAAAGTTTGTTTTACACTGCCAAAAAGTAGAACGAGATGCAAGTCAGAAAACTGGTCCAAGTCAATCTACAAAGTCCTCAGGCTATGCCAAGACAGCTGATGTAGAAATCTCTGCAAATAAATGGAAGTTTGTCAAGACTCACTTTCTGATAGCATTTCAAATAAAATGATCATGTGTACATACATTACTCCCTATATGTTATTTGTCACTGAGATAATAATAATTCTGATTTATTGGATTAAATCACATCTAAAGAGAAGGTACAGTATTTCACTGCCTTTAGGGCTGCACTAAAGTTAAACAATTCTGTGACAACATGGCATAAATCACATCTGATATTATCAGTATGGGGTTACCTGTGTGCCCTAGGGGATGATCCTTGGATTATTTCCGCATAACTTAAAACTATTTGCATTTGAACAGTTAGGTTCAAATGAAAAGAATTTGGACAGATATTAAAGTCTTTCTAAATGCTTAGTTGTGGGGAAAAAAATATGACATAAAATGGGAGAAATAAAGAGCTAAATGGGGACAACTTATCCATTATACATTCATTCAAGTTACATATTAGTATATTTGAAGAGTAGCTGAAAATGACGAAGCTGCAATCCATAAAGGTAAAAAGTTACATAAGAATTGTGGATTTTATTTTCTTGTGTTTGTTTATTAGCATCCCAGTTAGCTTTCAACAGCAGCAATTCTTCCATCCAGAAATCTAACACAGTGAAGCAACACACATATTCCCACTAGTCTTAATAATATAGTGCCTTAACAAATTATGATGCACATCTACTGTAACCAAATGATTTCAAAACTAAAAACCCCTTCTGCAAAAAAACCAGGTCAAGATAAAAAAAAAAAAAAAAAAATCAAAAGCTAAGGGGGCGGGAGATTATAGGTGAAACTTCATCCTGCTGCTTTTCGAATGTTTTCCTTTCTTTTTAAATATAAATCGTTTTGTTGTTTGGTTTTAATGTTACAACCGAAATAAACAAACAAACAAAGCAGCAAAGAAAGATTCCCTGACTTCGGTGCCTGGTACAGTTAAGCTCTAAAAACACTAGATCCTGCTTTTCCCATGATGCATCTTATCACAAAACAAATTTGTTCTTTGTGCTGGATATGATAAGCAAACAGATTTTCCTGTAAAACTAAATCAAGAAAAATAGGACTGCACCTTTAACATCTGAATCATTCTTATTAGTAGGGAGGAAACCGTAAGTAAAAAAAGAAAAACACACACACACAATTTGCTTCTCTCTGCTTTTAACTGTGATGTGACAGAAACCCTCTCTGCCCGTCACATGACCACTTCCCTTCAAGCTGATGCTCTTAATGGTCTCCAGCTCGTCAATTATTCATCAGCGGGCCTCCTTTACCCAAGGTGGTGTTCTGTATCACCAACAGCTAATAAGAGCCAATCAGATAGAGACATCCAGATCACAAATAGGATGCAGAGTCAGGTTGGAGGGGTGGAGCAGCTCCCTGCTCTGGGATAAGTAATGGAGTGAGTCTCTCAGCTAGGCGAGGTCTCCACTAAATCAAGGCCAGGTAATTGATGTTAATGCTAAGACAAGGTCCCGCTCTGGGGCCTGGCTGCCCGCTGATCCAGATTCTCATATAGATAGAGACCTGAAGCTGTGGGATGGTAGAGAGCTGGTGGTTGCGGTGCACAAGAGGCATTTTCCACCAGGTGTCATGGGGGTTGACTTTAATGCACTGTGGCCAGACTACTTGAGGGGGGGGGGCAAAATGTTCATGATGGTAAGAGGTAACTGTGCTGCCCCGAAGGCTACTTGTAGCTGGGCTCCTCTTACAGAAAACTGTTATCAGGACACATTAAGAGGAAAGGTAGGACTGTAGACAAAAGACAGGAGAAGCAGACCACCGACCTGTGTGCTGTGGTGACTAAAAACCCTTGGGCAACTTTGGCCTACAGCTTTTAACATGGTACACATATGGCCCTGTTAACTTTGACACTGCAGCTTCGGAAGCATTTGAAACAACTTTAATATACAGGGTGTCCCATAAGTCTCCATACATAGGAAAATAAACGTTTCTTGACATAAACCATTTTTATTCATATAATATGCTCTATATGACTGCCATTTTGTCAGGAACACATTTCACCGCGTGTCCTCCACTGCTGAAGAACTATAAAGAAGAAATATAAAGAAATACATGTTAGAACCATATATGTGTGGAATGTATTATGTCTCCTATGTATGGAGACTTATGGGACACCCCGTATATTGGCTCAGTTTTAACTTCTTCCATTTGCTCTCCTTTCCTTTTTGTTTTTGTTTTTTTATACCTATGACAGCCTTGAATTCAAACACTCCAAAAGGTAATATAAAAAACAAAAAATAGGACCAATGGCCCTGTAGTTTACCGGCCAATTTAAAAGCTTTGGGAAATGTATCCAGATGCCATTTATTATCACCCAGTTCTGTGTATTTATTCTATTACAGAAATAGCCCATGTTTTGGTCATATTCCAATCAGATCTGTAAAAAATTCAAATTCCAACTTGACATCATTGATACTGATTTATTGGGTCAATCCACTTCGTATGTCTTATAACGGGAAAAATTTTCAAAGTCACACCAAATCCAGAATCAGATCCGGATCCAAATAATTTCAATCCCTTGTGTTGACATCATCATACAGAAGCTGTATACCAAGTTTGAAGTCAATCAGAACTGGAGTTTGGGAGAAGAAGACGATTGAAATTTTTTCCCCTTAAGAGCCCATGTTAAATTTTCTGTAAGTTCCTGGATCCAGAAGAAGATCCTGATCAGCATGTGGACATTATGTTTTGGTCATCTCCCCATCAGGGCAGGACTGTAGAAATTTTCACTGGATATCATTTATATTTACTGAGTTATTGCATCCATCCACTTCCTATCTCTTATAATGGGGAAATTTTTCAAAGTGGCACCAAATCCAGAATCAGATCCAGACCCAAATAATTTCACTAACTTTTGTTGACATCATCATAAAGAAGCTGTATACCGAGTTTGAAGTCAATAGGAATTGTAGTTTCGGAGAAGAAGACAATTGAAAGTTTTGTAACGGACGACAGACGCCGCCGGACGCCGCATGACGACAATAGTTTACTGCCTGTTGGCCGGTAAGCTAAAGAGTAAGTGGAGCTTACCGATACCTCCAGCCATCGCAAAACACTTTGCACCTCCTGCTCACTGATACAAGGCCTATCCAGGGTGTCCATTTTAGATGACACAACATAAAGATAGCCTGACTGAATTAGGGATGTAACGATTACCAGTATAATAATAAACTGCGGTAAAATTCCAGACAGTTAGCATTACTGTTTCAAATTCTAACTATTAAATCATGGCACTTTGAAAAACTCCCGGTGATACTGCTCATTTCCTGAAGAAGCAGCAGCACTCCAGGCGCACATGTGCACTTTGCAATGTTTGGCCTCTGAAACATGGTGGAAGGCACCCGGACACATAGTCCTGCACTGGTCCACTTGTCCAAACCCGCACCCGCCCATACCTGCAAAGCTGAGTACCACAAACCAACCCGCTACCCGCATTTTTAAAAAAAATAGGACCAATGGCCCTGTAGCTTACCGGCCAAATTAAAAGCTTTGAAATTTTTTCCCCATAACAGCCCATGTTAAATTTTCCGTAAGTTCCCGGATCCAGAAGAAGATCCTGATCAGCATGTGGACATTATGTTTTGGTCATCTCCCCATCAGGGCTGGACTGGAGACATTTACACTGGAGATCATTTATATTTACTGAGTTATTGCATCCATCCACTTCCTATCGCTTATAATGGGGAAATTTTTCAAAGTTACACCAAATCCAGAATCAGATCCAGATCCAAATAATTTCACTAACTTTTGTTGACATCATCATAAAGAAGCTGTATACCGAGTTTGAAGTCAATCAGATTTGTAGTTTTGGAGAAGAAGACGATTGAAATTTTTGTAACAGACGACAGACAAGGACGACGACCGATGCCGCATGACAACAATAGTTTACGGCCTGTCGACCAGTAAGCTAAAAACAGTCTAATCTACACCCACCCGTACATTAGACCCGACCCATGATTAAACACATTGTCTACACAGTAACTTTTAAGGACTTTTTGGCTAAACCGCACACCATCAATGAATCTCTAATATATGCTGCTCAATCTCGTCTGTGGCCGGATGTAAACAGAGGTGAGGCTCACTTCACTATAAAACAAAACAGCTGTGGCTCAACCAAGGTGAAACTAGATGATCATCATCATTAAATGTCCTGAAAATTATTTTCATCCATGAATCTTTTTTTATTTTTTCATTTCCATGCCTACTACCCACCTGCATTTCATTAAATTTTACCCATGCCCATACCTGCGAAAATGCTTTTTTTACCTGTCCCCGCATGTTCTTGCAGGTTACCTGTTGGGTACCCATGGGTACCCGACCTGGTGCAAGACTCTGGCCACACGGACAGCACTCTGGAGTTTTTCCCCCGCTAAAAGGAACCAAGTCAGAAGTTTAGACGTATTTTGGATTTTTGAGGATGCTGAGGTGACACTAACTGAAGATGGTCAATCAGTCTGCAGAAAATGGAGAAAAAAAGTCTCCGTGAAGGGGGGCAGCACTTCACACACAAATAGTAGTGTTGCTTTTATATGCACATTTGATTTCATAAATAAGGTACATGAAACACTGAAAGTGTTCTTTCTGTACCAGTTCTTAAATCTGTAAGACTAGATCTAGTCTTGAGTGCTTAGTGTAAAGAAAAGTACTCTTGGTTCTTATCTACAATCTGCACAAAATGCAGTTACCTCTTATGGCCATAAGGTGCCATCTTTAATGCACATTTGTATGTTTGATGTTAACATGTTAATATTTTAATGTTTCTGCCAACAGAAAGTACATTATGCATGTTATTTTATTTGTTTTTTTTTTGTTTGTTTCAAAATAAAACTTGGTTAAATTATTTCAGTGTGTGTATTAGTACTTTTTGAACATTTTGAGCACATTTCAACAATATTGCAACAATAATGGTAACCATGATAATTTTGGTCACAATAACTGTGATATGAAATTTCATGTTGTTACATCTCTAGCCTGAATTAATGTTAGTATTTAATGTGGCTTTGTAGTCCATTCTGATGAAAACCAGTGGTCAAACCTAAGCTAGTAATAAAGAGATGTGGCTTTGAATTATAAGCCACTGAGGCTGAAGACTGTGGAGGTTAAAACTGTACACTGCTCATTCCATTAATTTACACATGAAGAAAACCAATCAGTACAATTGTTTCCATACATTTTTTCAGGAAAAAGAACCTGGTAGGAATCACTAGCATCAAAGTGACACTCAGTGTTATGGAAATATCATGTTAGATTGTCGCTCAGTATAATGGAGCAGCAATCTAAGGGTAATCATACTGAGATCTGTTAGCTGTTACTGTTAACAGTAGCTTGTTTGATATGTAGACATGACAGACAATGCAGTGTCTCCATGCTTATCTCAGGTCAGCTCAAAGGGCTCTAGTGATGGTCCCTTTCATTAATATTTAATAAGAATCAATTTGTGTGGGGGCAATGTGCACTGAATGACCACAGATGTGCATCTGGATCGAAAACACTCTCACGTTGTCCGTCTCAAGCATCCTTGCATCCCACTGTAGCTCTAAGAACAAAGCTAATCATCTTTGTTCAAACATGCCCACTGAAGATGATTTTCCAGTGTTACCCATGACTGCTGGTACAAGAGATGAGAATGTGATGAGAGGCAAGGACACTGTGACCTTTCTGAGAACCTCAAGAGCCCTCACAATCCTACCATGACTGAAGAGCACTTGAGTCTCCATGTTACCTCAGTCAGAAACACAACAAATCTGACTGCAGGTTAAGGTAAACTTTAGAGTAATATACCCTTGTATCCTTAAGGATATCTCTATCTTTTATGCTGGTTTGTGTTGTTTCATCTCTGGTAACAAAAAAAAAGAAAACACTGATGAGAGTCTGTTTCAGTCTCTCAGTCAGACATACTTCTACTGAAGATGGCACTTTTCAGTAGTTACCTTGGAAATGTGGTACTGTGAACTGTAGATAGGGCTGGGCGATATGGAAAAAAATAATATCACTATATATTTTTTTTCATATCACACAATATCGATATGTATCACGATATAAATCAAATCACTATTTTTGTCAAGCTTAAATTTTCTGTTACTCATAAATTAGTTGTGAAGACATCAGAATGTTATTTTTGATTTAAATATAACTTTTCTGTAAGAGGTTGAACATGAAAGATGTGCTGAAGAACATTATAAAACTGTTTAAACAAACAGGCAAACAATACATCCTTTAGTGACAGACTATATAGGCCCATTTAAATACAGAGATGTACCTCATATTACATTTCTGCTCATCTGTGTATGACATTTGGCTAATCCAAGTGGTATAGTGTGTGCAGAAGGGGTTCATGGGTGTGTGAGATAAATCTGGTGCCATTTCACTGAGTAAAAGCAAAGTTATTGAATTTTAAATATGTCGAAATTTTCCGATTAGCACTTTGCAGACGGTCCTTAAACTAGCGCTCACTAACTGGCTCCACATTGGAGGCAATGCTGTCTACTGATCATTAAGGAGCGTTTGTTTGGATAAAAACAGCATTGTAGTAACCTCTCTGTGTTACCAAAGCCGCATAGAGCCATCATTGGTGTCTCAATGATTATTGACCGATGATCTATTGAGCCGTGAAGTGCGAATCCGTAAATGTCTTGTCAATTTTACTGCGTTGAGTGTTT
Organism: Sphaeramia orbicularis; assembly: GCF_902148855.1. NCBI lineage: Eukaryota > Metazoa > Chordata > Actinopteri > Kurtiformes > Apogonidae > Sphaeramia > Sphaeramia orbicularis. The sequence continues at coordinate 2,723,125 of NC_043969.1, read as the reverse complement.
GCGTTCTGCACATAGGCTACATGTGTATCCATATTGTATTGAAAGGCCCGAAACCAAACGGTTCGCACCCTACTTGTCAGTAACCAGGTCACCCGAGTTGTTGGTCACATTTCCTCCTGAGGGAACACTCATTATCTCCCACGGCAGTCCAAGCATTAGCATGTGTGCTACAGCTGCTCTTACACCTGTGCTGTGTGTGTCAACCTAATTTGACGTAGCTCTAGTATGATTGGTTCAGTGTGGCGCTACTTAATTATGATTGGCTGTTCTTATGTCTCTCAAAACAAGAACAAATAAATTCTATCGAAATTGTATCGAGCATGTCTCATATTTCTATTGAGGAAGAGTTATATCGTGATATATATTGTTATCGTTTTATCACCCAGCCCTAACTAAAGAGTAGTCAAATTAAAGCAAAGTGATCTCTGCAAGATGCACAGATACACTGGCCATCACATCGGTCTTGTTGACTGACATTGGCAAGTTCATCTGTCATGTCAAAATAAAGGTTATTTAATAAATTTGTAGCCTAACTATTCAGATATTTTACAAAGAAGGGGTCATCCATTGCGATAATAAAAGTCAAGGCACCTCTCCATCTGAGTCAGCTGTAAAATCTATATAAAGTAGTTATCAAGTATGCAAAGATTACAATAGAAATAGAACACTAAAGTCATTGGATGCACCTTTGAATCTTTGGCACAAGTCAATCAGTCATCATCTATTGCATACATCAAGTGATGAAACATCAAGTGACCAAACTCCGCCCCTCTCTCAGTGTTTCAGATGCAGAAAAGCTTGTCCACACCTTTGTCTCCTAGGGATGTAACGATTACTGGTATAATGATAAACCACGGTAAAATTTCTGACGGTTAGTATTAGCGTTTAAATTCTAATTATCATGATAACCGTGTTCAATTACCGCACTTTGAAAATCACAGTGATGCTCATTTCCTGGAGAAGCAGCAACCCAGTGACTGACCTCCAGAGGAACTGGACCATATGACACTGTTGTGGTTTGTCTGTCACTCACCAGGAGTGAACCACTGACCAGTCTGGATCAGATCAGCCTAATGTTTTAAAATCCTCATTCTTTCAGAATATTAACATTTGTTCATTAAACAGTTCAGGAAAATATGACTGTGTTTCACTTTCTGTTTGTGTGTGTACAATAGTGTATATGTGTGACATTGTGAAGGATGTGATCTAGAAAATAGTCAAACGAACTCCACTATGACCTGTCCAACTACTTTTTTTCCCATTCAAAAACCACTCAGGAATCAATAGGAGAATTGATACAGAATTGGACTGGTAAGCAGAATGGACAATGGCATTGATATTGATAAAATCCTATTAATTCCCACCCCTGTTGCAGATATCTCTTATGGCAATAAGGTGCCATCTTTAATGTACATTTGTATGTTTGATGTTTACATGTTAATATTTTAATGTTTCTGCCAACAGAAAGTACATTGTGTGTGTTATTTTATTTATTTTATTTTTTTTAATACAACTTGGTTACATTATTTCAGTGTGTGTATAAGTAGTTTTTGAACATTTTGAACACATTACAACAATACCGCGATAATAATGATAACCTTAATAATTTTGGACACAATAACCGTGATATGAAATTTTCTTATCGTTACACCCCTAGTCTCCTCAAAGCTGCTACTACTGTAATGCCCTTCTTTATGGGATCCCCAAAAAACAGCTGCAAAAACTTCAGTACATTCAAAACAGTGCTGCCAGAATCCTCAAATGGACCCATAAAAAAGAACATATCACTCCCATCCTCCATAACCTCCACTGGCTACCAATCCCCTACAGAATTACTTATAAGACCGCCCTGATCACCTTCAAGTGCCTCCATAATAACGCCTACCTATAATATATAATAATAAGGCCTATAATAATGCCTAATAAGCGACTACCTCAAAGACCTCCTCACCCCTCACACCTCCACCTGTAGTCTCCGGCCCCACAGCACCAACCTCCTCCTCCCCCCCAGAACTAAACTTTGGATCATGGGAGACCGGGCCTTCTCCTCTGCCATCCCCCGTATCTGGAACTCCCCCCTTGACCACCTCAGAGCTCCTCAGTCACTGGACTCCTTCAAAAAGGGGCTAAAAACATTCCCGTTCAGACAGGCTTTTAGTGGGCCACCATGATGCTCTGTTTTATTCGCCTAGTCTTTTATTCCTGATACAGTATTTTTATTTTTTATTTCTTTGTTTTTTATTGGACTATCTTTTCTCTGTAGCACTTTGAGATTCTGCTGAATGAAAAGTGCTTTATAAATGCAATTTATTATTCATATTATTATTATTATTATTATTATTATTATTATTATTATTATTATTATTAGTGATGACAGTAGTTGTTCTGTGATCCAACATAGTCACATGTAATTTCATGAGGTAATACACAAAGATGTGATGTTTGTGCAGTCTGGTTGTTTCAACAACTTTGATGGATTCAGCTCTGATAAAAAAGAACCAAAAGACTGAAAAGACTACACTGATCTCAAATACAAATGCTGAAAAATAATGAAATCATCTTTGGGATTACATGCATTTAAAAGCAAGACTTCACAAGATTTGTGGTAAAAGAGGATCTGGTACAGTTGTCTGACTCATTCACTGGCCCCTCTCTCTTCCCATGACCTCATCAGCAACTAAAAAAAGTAAAAGAAAAAGAGTAGAGCATGGTAACCACTTCCAGATCAGAGGTCAAATAAATAGCGTCATTGTCTGTTCTTGAGGGCTTTTTTCCTTTAAAAAAATAAAACAGGTTTAAATTTTTGTCAGTCTCCTCTTAATGCAGTGTTAGCGTAGGGTTAGAAGGAATATGCTTCCACCACAGCACTGACAGCCCCATGTGTCAGCAAATATCAATAGTGCATGAGCACCCTGAGAGACTGACCCAGAGCTCTGAGGTCAAACTAAAAACAAACAAAAAAAACAAAACCAAGAACCCCCCCCCCCCCCCCCCCCCCCCCAAAAAAAAAACATGTGCCACTCAAAGAAAACAAAAAACAGGTAAAAGTACACTTTATTCTAATAAAAGTACCAATACCACACTGTCAAAATAGTCCACTTCAAGTAACATTTCTGCATTCAAAACTTAGTTAAAGTGTAAAAATTATCAGCAATTTATTATATCTGATGTTTAATTCATTTTAAAGCTGCATTCATGTGTTTGTTGAATCTTCCTGTTTAACATGTTAAAGGTTGAGTGCATTTGAACTACTACTGGCTATTACTAGTAATCTAATCTACAACAATTCATCATATTCTATAAGATCGTCATGTTTGTAGTGTCTCCGTCCATAAAGCTACCTTTTTTAATGAGCTCACAAAAACAGGGCTTTTTTCAGTCTCATGATGATGCATTTTCTAGGGAATCCTAGGGGTTTTCAAAGAGTTTATCTTAAAGGTTCAATCTTTCAGATAACAGTAGGTAGTGTTGCTGTAAAAGAGCAGAAAATAAAAATTACCTAGAAATCAGTGTTCAAGTTTTTAATGCATTCATTGGGAGTAAAAGAGCAATTAATTGTTGGGTATTTTTTACATAAGTTAGACTAACAGGGAAGACAATTTTCTCAACAATCCCTCAGTTCACTACTAACATAGAAAGTCAACTTATTTGGAGACAAGAAGGAACTAATACTGTCAGACAAATGCACTTACGGAATAAAAATTTGCCTCTGAGGTGCTGTGGAGTAGAAGTACACTGTTGTCCATAAAGTTGTAACAAAATAGTTTTACCTCCAAATAGGAATTAAAAGAGGGATGTGTCTGAAAACAAAATTATTCTAAGTTTATGGGGAACAGTGTACATATAAATAAACAAAAGACAGAAATACTTCAGTAAACTACCTTAAATTCCTCAATTTCCCAAGGGCTATGATCAAAGGATCAATAAAGTTCTATCTAATCTAATCTAATCTAATCTAATCTAATCTAATCTAATCAACATTGGAAAACGGGGAAAATTGGACTGACAGCTGGAGGGAGGCGATCCCACCTCAACTCAAACTACAGAGGAAGTAAAAGGAGTTCATGAAGTAAAGGCAAAAGCATTCAGAGCAGAACTGAATGAATGGTTGGTCTTGTTAATAAAAGCCACGAGTGTTCTCTTATGCAGATAATAACAAAACATGACCCAAATGTCTACAGAAGATATAGAGTGTGTTCTGGTGCTACGTGGCAGGAAAAGGGTGGTAGGAAAAGAGGTCAGGCAGGCAGCAGGCAAGGAATGGGGTTGCACCCCTTCAGCGTTTCCTCAATGACTTCCAGAGGCCAACTCTGAAATCACTGAAACCAAAACAACTCTGACACCAGGCCGGGCCATTAGGAAAGCCTGCTTACAGTACAGTAGTGCAGACATAATGTCACATGTTTTAAGTCACTAATGAATAGGTTCCACATTATGTCCTGCAGTACGGTGTTTAATTTCCAAATGAAATGAAATGATGGAAAGTCTGCAGGCTTTGTAAAAACAGGTGAAGGGTGTATTTCAGAGCCAGAGGTGCCTGCTCCTGTTAAAGCCCTGTGGGAGCTGAGGTTAAATAGAAAGTGATATCTATGACTTGACACTTCGCTTACCTACATGTCATTTTTCTCCATGTTAATAGCCTATCCATATTCCCCCCCCAGCTAAGTAGTTAAAAGCTAAGTAGACGTGGGCATGTCTGAACTCATATCTATTGCGCTGGGAATGTGATATATAGCAGGCCCAGCTTTCCATGTGCAGCTTGTGGGCCTGGCACAAATCACTTCTTACAACACTACACACACAACACACACACACAAATATTTATCAAACCACAATTACCTCAGCAATGAGCTATTTAATGAATCACTGGTTGTAGAGGAGGCATCTTGTAAAAATGAAGCCTATGCAGATACTGCTGCCTCATTATCAAGGAGAACAGGAACAAATGTGTCACTACAGGGACGGCAAACAGCCTCCGGAAACTGCATTCCAGTGTCCAAAATGCCAACGGGAAAAAGAACAATGGCGTTTACGCTGTGATGTGATAGTGGCTCAAAGTGGTACTAAGCCCCACTGTTAAGTGTTGGAGGTATGTTAATGGATTCTACAGTCAGTTTTAACATACAGTAGACCACACAAGGTCACTGACATCCATTTTACAAGACCACCCACATTAAAACAAAGAACAGGACAGTTCAGTTTAAACTAAATCCATAAATTGATACTTAAAAGTCACCACATAAGCCTATGCTGTAGTGACATGAATGATTTCCACCTAAATGACTGAATGGAGGGATCAAAGACAGGGAATGGTCAAAGGGATGTTTCACTGTTTGGCTGACACAATTACAATAACTACAGCTCACAATAAAAGTGAAAGAAACTAAAACTCTAAATTCAATCTGGTCATGCTAAGGAAACTTATTTCCAACAAACTGCAAAATATTTTCAGTGGCGTACAATCTAAACTACTGAAAAAAGACAGCAAGACAGTCTTTTAATAATATGACTACATCAGTAATTAGAGGATGTTATTTCAGGGTTGATGCTGAGTATTATTTATCCAAGAAACCAAAAACAATATGCTGTACATTTGGTGTAAAATCTTAAAATATGAATGTATTAATACATTTTAATATATAGAATTTCTAAGGCTTGGAGTTGGGAATGGAAATAGGGAATAGTTGCTCTTACTTGGAAAGAGACACTCCTCCAGCTTTTCCAATGAGCTCCTCATGATGGAGGACAGCATCATTCCAAGGAATGTCAAGGAATTTCAGCAGTGTCCTCATCCATTTCTCAGGATGGAGGACCAACTGTTCATAGTGCACAGGCAGACATTTGTCAGCCACCTCCAGGCACTGAGTGTACATAGTCTCTATGGCCCGATTCCACTTGGTCAGGCAGTCCCGGTAGCTGCCTAAGTCAAACCCAGCGATGGTCACCTTCCGAGAGATCATTGAGTGAACGGACGCCCGACCGTCACGAATCATAAGCACAAACTTGGCACGGGGGAAGATCTTGGCCAGGTAGGAAAGCGACTTCAGCGCAAAAGGGTCCTTGTTACAAAGGAAATTGGCTGGCTCGCCATGTTTGACAATGATTTCCAGCAGGAAGGCCTGCATGGCGGCGTCCAGCACCTCATCTGTCACACCAGCCTCGTCCAAGCGCATCTTCTCTCGGCCAGAGCGGCTCCACATCTGCTTCATAGCTAGTATACGAGGTATGACACGGGTTTCTTCACCACAACGCACCTCAGGGTGGGCGTCCAGCATTGCTCGCATTAGTGTGGTCCCACTGCGGGGCACGCCACCGATGAAGATGAGTGGCATGTCTTTGCTGTAAACAAAAGGCGTGCTGAGATTCTGCCCTGTCCGTAAAGTGGTCCGCATGCTGCCACCAATAGCCGACAGAGGCAGGATCCCACCCGGCTGGCTGCGCTCCTCGATGCGATGGTGGCACTCCATGGCGTGGCGGCCCAGGTAGAAGACCGTGACCGAGCTGACGACCAGACAGGCCACCAGCAAGTTCTGTTTTAGCTTGCCAATCATGTTGAGGGCCACAGTCGGTACAGGACAGTATCACCACAGGGGAAATTTAGGGGGAGGGATGGGAAAAAGGATCTGAAGGGTAATTAAGGTTCCCGCCCTTTATGGTCGTTTGCTGGGAACCAGGCATGGATCAAGCTCCCTGGTGCACAGCAGTCGTTGAGTCCCCAGCTCCATGAGGCCTGAAATAAGAAACAAAAGAGAGCGTTAGACCTGTGTAACTCACAGCACTTAAATAAATAAACAAGTGGTGCCAGGCACAATAAACCCCGCCCCTTGCAGGTATTTCACCCATTATAAGCAAATGGGAAGATTTTTTTAAAAAGTCATATAAAATGTTTTACTTTGACCTACCTTTCCCAAAATGTAATGACATCTATTTTGGGTCACTGGCAATCTACAAACCCAATCTGGTATGAACTGAACCAATAGTTTTGCTGCTAAAGTGTTAACAAACAAACAAACAGAACCAAAAACAATACCCCTTGCCTCCCCTTTGGGTGGGGTAATAAATAATATCTCTGAGAACTGAATATGTAATGGTTCCAGAGGATAATGCAGTTAACTCAACATATAATTAAAGGTTTGAAACACCTTTTAAGAAAATATCACTGTGAAATAACATTAATATTAAGAGTGAAAGAACTGTTCAACTAACTGCTGTTCTGGTGATTTTTCACATTACCCAGTAGTATAATTAATCCCATTTTTGACTCTTGCTTGTTTGGTAACAGTGGAAAGGTAAAATTTTATTTATTTCATGAGAACAGAACAGAGAACTGGACAGCATCATTGCAGTGCAAATCCTGAGTATCGCCATGTTTTTCTCTACTAATCCTATTTGTACTGGTGAGGTCTTTTGAGATGAAGTTCAGAAGACCAGAGATGGAGAGAGACACACATTTTTCTGAAGAGTGCCCTTTCAGTTCTTTCTTTAACTGGATTTGTGTTTTGGGTCCAGTATAGTTGCACCTTGCATTCAGATCAATAAAGGCATTCTTTTCTCTTCTCTCAGCCATACTGTGGGCAATTCATTATTCTCACTCAGTGTCTTGTCTCCTGCTCTTCCTAAAATTGCGTACATTTGGTCACTTGTTAACTTTTTTAACATTTACTATTTAGTGAAACGGTGCACTCGTTTCAACCGAACAGTTTCGGTTTGGGGCTTCAGTACAACATGGAGGTGTACCAAATGAATATATGTAGCCAATGTGAAGAATGCAAACACTCGCCTTAAGTTTCCACACGAACCTTGAAGTGGAATGCACACAGTATGAGCAGGGTGGCCACAAGTGGAACCCAAGTGCAATATTTGATATTCTCGACGGACATCTAAGCAGTGCATGCACCATACACAATACACATGCTGAATGTGAACCAGCATGGCAGCTCAGAGCAGCGTCACAGGAGTTGGAAGACCCTCCGTCTTCTCTAAGGTCTCCAATTAGGGAGCATTTCAGATTCCCTGTCAGTTATGTCAATGGAGAGAGACAAATTGACAAAACAAGAGCGCTGAGTTCTATAAGACACTGGCATTGTTTCGTGAAGATCGGTTATATTTAAAGTTGTTTTTTTTTTAATGAAATGGGTCTCTTTCACTGTACCAAAAATATGTCGAAAATGTGTCAAACCGAAGGTCCCTGTACCGAAAACGTACCAAACCAAAATTTTTCTGTACCGTTACACCTCTGTTACTATTAGTAGCTCACATACATATCACATACTGGTTACACCTGATCATCCATCAGTGTAAAATTAACAGCAAAGCTCATGCAAAAGAGCTCAGACAGCTGTTCACGTCCCAAATGTGAAAACAGCTTGGCTACTGATGTAGATGCTCCACTGTCATTATTTTGCAAATCAAAACATCTGAGATTAAATCACATATAAAAGCCCACATCTGTCATCAAGAGCAATCGCCACATTGTATGAGCGGTCTTCTGATTTCAGGCCGATATTTTGATGTAACTGTACTTCACAGAGAGCCCCCTTAACTGCTTTAAACACAACTATGACAATGAAGCTGCCATCACAAACAGTAAATTAAGTCACAGATGTTTCATGGAGAGTTAGAACAAAGATCTCAAACCTCTCTTAAAGATAAATGACTAAAGCACTTTACTGACAAGAGACTGAAAGTAAAACAACAAATCTATCCATTCTAACAAAGAAGCTTTAATTTTCATCTGGTTAAACATCACTCCAGCTACGATTCTCTGGCAGTACATATATCACCCATGACATTCAGCCTTTAGCCTCTAATTTCTGACACTGGCGTGCACACATCTTATCCTGTACATAGAGCAATCTGTACTTGAAAAAAGTACATACACATCCCGCACATAAAGCCGACACACCACAGTGGGCTGGCTGACAGCTTTTCCTCTGCTGTCAGGAAGTAAGAAGCTGCTGGCTTAGGACAGCTTATTTGTTGAAAGGTTTTTGCTGTGATTTCCAGCCACAGTCATCCTCTTGGCTGAGAGAGCAAAGGCTGAAGGACAAGAGGAACCACAGCAGGTCAAACCACATGTTCAGACTAGCCAAAGTTTCTTTAACCTGACCTGAATGAAAAATGTCAGGAGCATCGGTGGGTGACACGTCATCCACGACGTTATTACATCCTGACCTTCACTGACCAAGGACTGCAACCTCATTCCGAGTCCTTCAAATATTAAGTACACTTTAGTGCATTACAGCTACTGCCCACACTAAATAAATCCAACAGCTTACTGTATACAAGATCTCAGACTCATTTTCACCAATAAATATACCAATTCAGAATCCATGGTCTGATGTTTTTATCGGAGAATGATAGATTAACCTGCCAAACCGATTAACAGGTGCCAATAAGGACTGGCAGAGTGTGGTTCAGTGGCCAATGGCTAATATTTGTCACTATTTATCTTGAGCTTGATGTTCAATGAGAATGATTAACTGATTCATTAATTACCCAACCCCCCCAAAGGGAGGGCAAGGGGTATTGTTTGTTTCTTTCTTTCTTTGTTAACACTCTAGCAGCAAAACTATTAAATGACTATTGAATGACCATTGAATTCATACCAAATTGGGTTTATATATTGCCAGCGACCAAGAACAGAACTGATTACATTTTAGGAAAAGTAGGTCAAAGGTCCAATTTTTTAATGAATTTTTAAAAACTTTTTTTTTCTCCAAATACTTATGATGGACGAAATTTCAAATGTCTATAAAGACATCAATTTTGTTTCAATTTACTTCAAACTTGGCACATTGATATGCTGACATCAGCACATGCATAGACATGATGACATCAGCTGGATCGATGCCAAAATAAGCTACAATGCATGCGAGGGCCAGGGTTTGCTGTGCCTGGCACCACTTGAGGTTTTTAGATCAACAGCCTTCTAGTTTCTAATTAAGACAAAAATAGCTAACTACCAACAGTGTCATAGTTGTTTTCAGGAGGTAGTGACATCAGCAAATTGATCAGCTATATGTTTTTGCTATTAGAACTCATAGTGATTAATATAATACAATATATTTAAAAACCATTGGTTGACCTCTAGTTTTTGTGAATTAAAAGTATGTAGTAAGATGACATAAAGCCTGTAGTGAAAGTGTTATTGCACAAATTATGACAAACAAATGCACTATGAAGTAGGCTAATAGCACAGATCTACAAAGAAATGCAGTCACCAGGACAAGCAAGGCAACAGCTTTAGTTTAATTATAAACATCACACTAGGTCAGCTGTCATTAACTGACAGTAACTATGTGACTTAAATTGACATTACAGCTAAAATTTGCAGATAGTGTATTAGTGTGTTGTCTTGTGAAGTTCTCACAAAAACTTGTGTATGCAGGATCATTCAAAGTATACTGTTTTAGTGATTCAGAACTCTTAAAACAGAGTAACACCAAAAACATCACAAGTTTCAGCTATCAGACAAACAGGGTAATGTCTTTTCATACCAATAAAGGGGATGAAATCATTAGAATACAATTACTTTTTCACAATTTCTGTGTGTTTATTAAAAATAAAGAAAAAAACTGTTGTGGTGCCAATACAAGTATCATCAGATATCCAACTTCAGGTATTGCAATTGCATCTCTACTGTATGAGTCCATTTACAGTAGACACACAACTGTCTATCATGACTATTCATCTACTTGATGAAACATAATTCCAGTCGCACAAAACAAATGTTCTGGTCATAATTCTGTCACAAAATCACGGAGGGCAAATTGCCAAGAATTCAATATGTGTCACATGAATTCCCTTCAGGTTCTGTGGCACTGTCCACACAACAAAGTCATACCGTTGCTCACCCTAGAACAGACTGACTGAAGCAACCCCAGATCATGACACTGCCCACACAGGTTTGTACAGTAGGCACTAGGCATGATGGGTAATCATTTTATCCACCTCTCTTCTCACCCTGATGCACCCATCACTCTGGAACAGGGTCAATCTGGACTCATCAGACCATATGACCTTTTTCCATTGAAACACAACACATTACACTGCAGTAATGTAAGGAGTTAAAACCAGGTAGAGACTTATTTGGCTAGGCTGTGTGTAATGTAACTTTACTTATAAGGCTTTACCTTTGACTCTTAACCACGAAGAGTCAACTGAATCCAGTCACTTTACTTAGTCTCCTGTCTTCACATCCATCATCTTGAGCCTGATGAATCTAACAGACACTGTCAGCATTGTTCTGCAGCAGGAAACAGCAGAGACTTTAGCATGACTGTATGATATGCTGGTGTTTTTCAAAGTAGAACGATGAACTCAGTGCAGTTTGTTTTGGTGTCTAAGACAAAGCTTAGGACCATCTTGGGCCATGTGCTGCACAATGATGCAAGACGCTGTCACCTTCTTTTACTAACTTCCTTGTTCTAGCTCATTAACTTTTAATTACTGACTTTGTTCCATCTTAGCAAACACAGATCTACTGAGAGGCATTTAATGTTCTGGGAGCAACTGGAGATACATGGAGATTCTTGAATAGCTATGTTTAGAAATGCTTTTCTGTCTAGAAAAGCCAAGTGCTTGTTTGGCAGGCAACGTCAGCTGCTGACAAAGGCAAAAATCATCCATTTCCATCACTGCACTGAGGAAAAAACTCACTGACTAAATGTTCAGACGGGAGTATGGAAATCTAAATAAGCAACTAAAACATGGCAAGTGACTAATCCTTCAAATATCTGTACAATGTAGGTTTGGAGAGTGGTGGCACCAAAGAAAATCAAGAAGGATTTACTAAAATTGCTTTTATGGAACATTTACATCCTTCACCATCCCTAGTAGCCAACATGAGAATTCAGTGGTTGGCTAGGTAATTTGTTTGCATTTAAGATGCTGAATGCTAAATATAATTCAATGTTAAAAAAAGAAAAAAAATCATATACATGACCCAGTCACAGTCACACTGCTGTAGACAGACTGATCAGTCACCAGCCTTTACTTATACTAGATAACTCGGTGTTTCCTGTGGATCAAGCGGTTTGGAGTAGGACAATGTGAAAAAGATGGGGGGGTGGAAAAATAACCATGATGACTTTATCCTGTGTGCTGAGAAATCCACATTAACATGCAGACATCTATTTTATCATGAAGGAGTGGCTTTAACGCTTTCTTTTATTTGACATTTCAGCCATTAGTTTAAAATGTGTTACATTTTAAAGTCTGTGGTGAATTTTGAGGAACAGCGAAACAACATGCAGACAGATGTCATTTTAGCCATTTCCTATCAAGTTAGTATTAGCTTCATAAGCTATGGCTGTGTAAAATAATAAATGCTCTGATATCTACATTGCCGGGAGCAGAACCACACCCTGACTGGGACAGGCCAAGGAGAGGACAGTGAAGCTACCATAATAATGAATGACAGTCAGTATGGATTTTTAAACATTTTTTCATTAGGCCAACACACTGTAAAAGGACACTAGTGCAGCCATATCTAGGGCTCCAAATAAAAGATCAAATGTTGTCTTGTTCAGTGTGAATGCAAGCATATGTACATATCAACCTAAACTTTCTGTTTAAAGTTCCTGATCAGTTCATCTTGATCAACCTTGCAAGGTGAACATCTTTAAAATTACTACAAATAAACTCCTGCCAATATCCAAATGAGCAGAATGATGACTGCATTTACATGGAGAAGGAAATGTTAGACAACACTGAGTCAGTCTCCATATGCTAAATGCTACACAAAGATATTACAATTAGGGCTGCAGCTATTGATTCTTTTTGAAGTCAAGTATTCTACCAAATATTTCAGCGATTAATTGAGGAAATTTGATTTTTTTTTTTTTTTTTTTTAACGTAACATAACATAATAACAATACTATTGCAGCTGCAGATGGGTCTGACAGGGGGCAGTTTAGAAGAACTGGGCATTTCTGACTGTGCATCACTACCTGGCACAATGAAGTGAGATTTCAGGATGGACAAGGTTCATGAGGGGGACGGATCTCCAGGAGCGGGGAGATGCCATGCACTCCCCCCTCCACTATTTTCCTGTGGCCACCGGGGTGATTGCAGGACCCACCCTATATACTGTGGCCTGGATCAGGAACCTGGAGGATGTTTTTAACTTCTGTCTCACTGACAAGATAGTCCAGATGACCGTGGACTACACAAACCTCCAGGGAAAAGGCTCCGTCCGGGACCGGACCGATACCAACCCCACATATGTGCGCATATTTGGGCCTCCTCCTGCTGGCGGGGGTGTACTGCTCCCACAACGAGGCAACCCGCAGCATGTGGGACAAACAGACTGTGTTTCGCTCCACCATGCCTAGGGCTGAGCGATATGGAAAAAAAATCATACCACGGTAATTTTTTTTTCATATTCAGATGATATTGATATGCATCACAATATAAATCAAATCACTATTTTTGTCAAGCTTAAATTTTCTGTTAAGTTATAAGTTATTTGTGAAGACATCAGAAAGTTATTTTTCATTTAAATATGATTTATGTACTGTCAGAGGTTGAACATGACAGATGTGCTGAAGAACATTATACAACCGTTTCAGATAAATAAAACAGGTACATATATTTAAAAATAAACTAAAAGTCTGACCAACAGGAAAAAGCTTTCAAATTTTAAAAGAGAACACAAACAAAACAGACCATCTTCATGAAACAATGCTGGGGGTATACGCGGGGGTGCTTTCCTTAACTGCTGTAACTGGCGTAAAGGCGCAAGTGAAACTAAAGGAAAGCTGAGTGTTTGCATTCTTCACATAGGCTACATGTACTCATTTGGTACACCTCTGTATTGTATTGAAGGCCACGAACCGAAATGGTTTGCACCCTACTTGTCAGTAACCCAGTCGCCCAAGTTCTTGGTCACATTTTCTCCTGAGGGAACGCTCTTTATCTCCCGCTGCAGCCCAAACATTAGTGTGTGTGCTGCGGCTGGCTATTATGCCCGTGCTGTGTGCATCAGCCTAACTTGACGTGGCTCTAGATTGGTTCAGTGTGGTGCTACTTAATTATGATTGGCTGTTCTTACGTCTGCCGAAACATAGACAAATTCTATTGAAATTGTTTCGAGCATGTCTCATATTTCTATGCAGGAAAAGTTATTTCACAATTTACATTGTTACTGTTTTATCTGCCCTAACCATACCCCAAAAGGCATTATAACCCATCAGCCCCATGATGTGGTTCAATGACCGCCTATCCCGGTCTCGGTCCTGGCATCACAGCGCGGACAAGCCGGCAGACTTCAGACAGGTGGACAGGTGTGGACAGGGGGACTCCCCCCCGACATTCAACCTCAGCCATGACACCTGTGTGGATGAACAGCTGGTTCCACACTGGGGCCGCTGCTCATTCCTCAGATTCACCTGAAAGGTGTCTGTCCGAGTGTGCCGCTTTGGTGTGTGTGCCGAAGCAGAGGAGGAACGTGCCTGTCCCGGGTACCTAGCACTGGGACCCTGCGGTGAACAGCAGTCCAAGCTGGAGCTGCTTAACAAAATTAATAATTAAACAAATACTCGAGGCAAAAAAACATGATTTGAGGATTTTTGTACTCAAATTACTTGAGTACTCATTGCAGCTCTAATTACAATGTATGAACGGTAATTTAATGAGGCAGTTTTGGTGTCAGGAAAATAGAGAGCTAATTGAAGATAAGAAGTAATGTATAAGTATGTGTTAATAAATGAAATGGATAATGAGTGCATCATGTTGTAAAGCCTATGGGATGAATGCAGTCCAGATACAGGTACACTGTATGTGAATATGCTCAGGTTTGGACAGGTCAGATCAATGCATCACTCTGCCATCTGTTTCCCATCTGACGCCATGTTGCCAGCTACTTCTCAGTGGGTTGCTGGTGGCCTAATGGGCCAAGTGGCTTTCTCTGGTTTTAAACAAACATTGTGGATTGTTAATTCGTAGCAATACAAGTCAGGAGCATTTCACAACAAAACATTACAGCTAATTCCTTGCATTAGCCACCCAGTGAGTGAGGGAGCTCATGCAGGACTAAGCTCCAGATAAATGCTTCAAATGTTTCCTCTGTGCTTTGACTCAAGAATTTAGACAATGTGTAAATGCTGTACTTACACTGCTGCATTTGACAATGCTTATTTCTCTCCTTTTCAATAGCTGGCTTTTGTCTTTTTCTCTCAGCACGCCTACACAATCTCACATCCTTGTGTCTTCTCCTTGGTGATTCAGCGTCAAAGGGAGGGGGAAGCAACAAAGCCTGCTAGGCTGCCAACACCTTTAGTCTATTAGTGGGAAGAGAAGAGGGGCCTGCTGTTTCCACAAGGCCATCGTAACTGCCCTTAAAGGGAAAGTCCAGCCTCTGATTCACTATCATTCCATATAATCAGTCTGGAGGGTTGAGTGAATAGCAGGTAAGTCTTTGAGATTTCATAGAATATTCGGAATAAAACCTAAGAGCAACCACACATGACAAAGACAGATGAGCTGTTAAATAAAACATGATATACTACACTAAACACATGGTAAATTACATCAATGTGTACTGACCTAACAAAGAGTTCAACAGGAAATAAAAGGAAGCAAATAAGCTAAGTGAAATAGTGAGAATAACAGAGATGAGAGGTGTCAAACGAAGAGCTGGAGGGTGAGAGTGATAAAAGAGCACATCAAAACAGGAAGCAGGCAAGCCAAGGTGAAGGTAATCAGTAGTGGAGGACAAATTCAGATCTTTCACTTAACTGAAAATAGTACTGTGACACTATGAAAATACTCCACTACAAGAAAATGTTCTGCTTGAACTCATAATTAAGTACATGTGTAGAGAAAAATGTAGTTGGATTAATTTTACTACTGCATTCATGTGTGTGTGCATTTTACTGCTGTAAATGTTTAACGTTGAAGTACTTTCTGAACAGTTGGTACTTTAATCTCTAGCAATACATATATATTTTATAAGATCACATAGATCACATTTGTAGATGTGTGAAGTTCATGATAATAGAGGAGGTAACTGCTGAAATGGTGCAGACAGGATGTTATTTCAAACTATGGGTATTGGCAGTTGAATCTGACAGCTGATAATATTTACCTTCTAAACTGACTCTGAGGGAAGATGATAACTCGAGTAATAAAAATTGTAACTAAAATGCCCTGCATTTTTGTTGTTTATGGTTTTCAGATTCACTTTACAGATTTATGGCTCAGAAGACAAACTTAAGATGTTAAGTGTCAAAGACTTTTGTTCCCTAGTGACAAAATTAAGTTTCATTTAAGTTGGTAGCATCAGCTTTTTTCTGCTCCAAACTGTCATTACTATGTTGACTTACTATCAGTCAAAAATCCAAAAGGTTTTTTTATGGGTTTATTTAGCTTAAGGAGAACTCTCTCAATACATAAATCTGATCATCATTCAGTTCATCATAAAGATAAAAAAAAAAATAAAAATAAAAAAATCAACATCTTTACAGAGCTATAAAGTAAATATATTTTTTCCCCTGATAATGTAGTGGAGGCATAAAACAGCATAAAATTAAAACACAAAGTAAAAATACGCCAAATTTAAAGATGAGTACTTGAGTAAAATTACTTTGTATCATCAAGAAATAAATACTCTACAAGCACAAAAGTGACAATGTACATAGAAGTCGTCTGAGGTCTTATAAGATTGTCTCTTAAGATACGAACGGCTGCAACAAAAGCTAGTTGCTAAGTCAGGTGAAACTGTAAAGATTAGTTTAATTTCCAGCCTGAATTCTTCATCCCAAACTCATATTATGTCCAAGTGAATTCCTGCCAAGTTTATTGCCATTAACTGTTCAGCAATGATCCAAGCAGTCAATGTTTTCTTGGTTGAGTTGAATTTCTGGCAAAATTTTAAAGCCCACCTTTCCACAGTTCAGTCACCTTTATTCGCCTCTGTGGTTACCAAGACAACAGCGAACATGTTGGAGACAAGGAATCATATTTTCTGGTCTGAATCAGTAGCAGCGAGGAAGGTCAGGCTGTAGCAGATACATACTTGGCATATTCTGGTCATATGAAAATGAAAACACCAAATGCTTTCATAGCCTACATCAATTACCTAAACCCAGTGGGTATTGTGTGATAAAAATTCTTTAATCGTTATGCATATATTTATATTTAATATTTAAAAGACGAAAACACTGTTGTATGTATTCCCTCCAGAGGTGAGGCGTTAATGTTGGCTGGACTGAATAACAAACTGTGGTCCAGATTCAAAGCAGCATCATGTTACACCTTGCATTGAGGCTGAAATGTGTTTGTGTTAAATTAATTGAGGTTCCACTCTCCTGTTACTGATATTGTATCCTCCTCACAGCATATTTTTCCCATTGATCTGTTAGGGGAAGCAGCGGAGGCTGAGGCTGCTCTCTACGGAGCAACGGTGAAACCAAACCACATCGACACTTAATAATGAGGGCGGCCCAGCACCTCACCAAGCCCTGGAGTGAGAGGTCTATGTTACCAATGAGAAAAGCAAGACAGCACTATTCTCACCCTTCTATCATTTCTACCCAACAGTCATGGCTTTATTAGAATGCCTGTTTGGCTAGTTTGATTAAATGTTCCTACAATTAGTGGGGGAATAACCTCTAAGTCAGGCATTGGCACATGATTAATTTACTTTGGTCATTTTCCGCACACACAACTCAAACAGACAGTGCATCCTAACAGACATCTGACAAAATCACTATTGATACGAAACAGATTTTCAATGAAATAAAGGTGCAACGAATCCTCCAACCTGGTGCAATAACAAAAGCATTGATGTTTACATTAAGAACTGACCCCAAGCAGTTACATCTTCTACTTGTTATTTAAGATCATGCACAAGTGCTAATAAATGACTAATGGGGTTAAAACTCAAATTTTACTTAATTACTGGTATATAAAACATAAATTCAATTATCAATCTCTTGGTTATTATTAACTGATATCACATGATTCAAATGAATCAGAATTTCAAGTCTGAAGATTTTTAAGTCTTTGGGCGTTTTCACACAACGTACTTGAGTCCATACTAGGGATGCAAATTATCGATTAATTCATTAATCGTTAGTTGGTTGCCCTTGTCGATCGATTAACGATTAATTGATAAGCGGCGATTTTCCTGAGAACCTGAATTTCTTTTTCAATACGGTCTATAAGAATAAAAGCTAAATATTGTTTATATACTTCATGTCATATTCCTTGGTGATTGATTTTTTTGAACCATTGGATACAGTCAGTGTTTCCTGTGGAATTCATCTGTTGATGTGGCGGTGTGTAATGGGGGGTGCATGTGTGTGCGTTTCGCTGGGGGGTGGGTACTCACACGCGCGCTGTACAGCCGGGGGGTGCGTGCGTGTTGGTTGGTAACCACGCACGTGTGTGCGTCACTTTCCGTCCTACTTCTAACTATGGGGGTACGGTGCAGTCCGTGCCCCTGCAGAAGTGAAAGTGAAACTTTTCGCTCATTTATCTATTCCACCTCCTGAAGCTTCACAAATGCTCGACATACCTGTGGCCCGAATTAGGAGCCTGGAGGATGTTTTCAACTTCTGTCTCACTGACCGTGGACTAGACCAACCTCCAGGGAAAACGCCCCGATACCAACCCCGCATTTGTGCGTGTATTTATTCGGGGGTGCACCGCTCCCACAAACAGACCGCCGGTCTGTGTTTGGTTCCACCATGTCCATAAAGACATTCTAACTCATCAACGCCATGATCCAGTTCAGTGACCAGTTATCCCAGCCGCGACGTCGCAGCGCGGACAAACCGGCAGCCTTCAGACAGGTATGGACGGGCGGAAAAGGGCAATTAACCGACAATTAATAATTTAATCGAGCAAATTCTTATCGACAATTAATTGTTAGTCGATTGATTGTTTACATCCCTTGTTCACACCTTTCCCGCAGATGTTGCGTTCACATGCGCGGACCGTGGCCCATGCCTGAGTATGAATGGGTGTTTCAGGAGACAACAGGAGCGCCGTCTATGGTCTCGTGGTGATTAACCCATTTTTGTTGTCTGAGTGGTGATTAGGTCACTTACAAACTGGGGCACAGATCGCATTCACACTGCGACGTACCGTGTTGGAGTCCAGGCAGTCTGTAACCAGGGCTACCTTCTCAACTGAATTCAGGCACGATACTCGAGACCGGAACGGTTGCATTCACATGGATAAAATTAAGCAGACTTTGGGGTCCAGCGTACTCAGATATGGACTCGAGTACGCTGTGTGAAAACGCCCTTTGTTTTCTTCTTCATAGTAGAAGTCTAGTAACAATATTTGAACTAGGAAAAGGCTGATAGCTAATCAATCAGAAGCATTAGCCCTAAAAAGAAATTCTACACTGAGAGATAAAAGCTATTATTTTCCCTCTGAGTCAGGATGAAAAATCTATTATTGTGCAGATCAATCAATCCATCTCTAGCTGTTACAGAGTCGCTCTAACTTCAAACAATTTCTGGACACAGTCACTGTAAGCGTGTGACTTTTGTACAAGGAGTGACAGGAAGACAATGCTAATGTAACATTAGGTTCTGCAATTACTGGTTTCTATCCACTGAAACGTGAACAGATTTTTATTTTGTAACGTTAAAAAAGTGTTTTTGGAAAAGTGTATTTTACTACTTTTAAAAATCACAAACATGAGCAGATGTTGATGTTATGGATAATTTCAACTGATTGCTTTCTGGCGACATGAACTGAGGACAAAACATGATTGAAAAATACTCTTTGTTCACTAAAACTATATGCCACGTATAACTGAAGAAACATATTCATAATTAATATAATGCAAGATGCATGAACTTCAAATATGTCTTGAGTAACAAAGGTCTCCAGAGGAATAATCTCAATTTAGTGATTTGGATATTTTTTTTTATTTTTTATTTTACAATTCTCAAAAATTAAAACCTCTATTTATTGAATGAATTCTATACAATGCCCCACCCTACATTGTTCCTTCTGCAGCTGAGGTATATAAAAGCCGGGAATACTACTTGATAATAAATATGGTATTTGTTACTTTACAATATGTGAAATTTTAAACTCCACCAAATTAATCAATCAATCAATCAATCAAATTTTATTTATATAGTGCCAAATCATAACAAAAGTTATCTCATGACACTTTGCATATGAAGTTGGTCGAAACCAGACTCTAAGCCAATTTACAGAAACCCAACAGAATCCTCCAGGAGTAAACACCAGGATCCAAGCGATCACGAATTGGTGCATGATAGTCAGCTCTGTTTACAATCCTTATTGCTTTTTTTGTCATAAAAAACAGAGAAAAAAAAAATCAAACACCATCTATGAGAAACTCTTTCTTTTAAATAGAGTCAGAATGCCTTCCTTTGACTCTCACATCTTAAAGCCTTTGCAACATCATCTAATTGTCAAAACAAACTCTGTGACTTCGCAGCCATCTGCAGACTCATCCTCATTTACATCTTTTTCTCAACACATGACACCAGCTATCACGTAGGCGCAGCACTGCAGTTCGCATGATGGCAGAAGAAACCAATCAAGATGAAATCAAGAGACATGCCTGTCATTTACTTCACACACATCACAGCAGAAATCAGTTCACACCTTTGTTTACATGCATACAAGAGGGCTTGTATGTGAGGAGGGGAGGTGGGATGAGACTAAAACTGGATAAACAAATGCTAATCAAACACTGTCACTTAACCAGTCTGATTTTGGCTGATGTGAGCTGTGAGATTTTATTTTTGTGTATCAGACACTGTGAGCACGAGCATGATGTGCTTATAATGACCTTAAGGCGGTTGGACCTGACAGCTTATAATTAATAATGATGAATGATGCAGGGAGTGTTTTAAATGCACTCATGTACATCACAAGAAAATGAGCAAACTTAAGTACCAAATGGCTGAATATACCATTTTTAGGCACAAATACATTTATAGATCAGCTACATCAGGGCTGTTAAATCATCAGTAGTTGTGGTCACAACGGACAATATTTTTTCAACTGAGATGAGACCACTCCGATTAAAGATTCCTACTTAAAGTGTCAGGGCTCGGAACCAGAATTTCTAAATACACATTCATGCCCTGCAGCTCTCTCCACTCTGTCCTTTATACTGTCTCAATGTAAACATGGGTGATGCAATGCTCTTTCATGTTGCTATGGAAAAGTCAGGCAAAGATATCATGGCTTGCAATGATCCCATGTTGCTTTTATGACGAGTCAGAGAACATGTGCAGAGTTTTGACAGCAACTGGTTGTTACAGCTGCCAATCACTTCAATTTTTGTTTTACTGATGCTTTGACTATTTGCATGGATGCAGAATACAGTGATTGCATAAGACGTGTGTTTACATGCCTCAAACCATGTACATGTTTTTTGACACGTGCAAAGCTTCACGTGTTGTGAAGCATCTGAGACAATGGAGATAGAGTTGCTTTTCTGAGTTTGTTCATATTTTCATATACTTGAATGAACAGCTGGTTTCTGCTGATACACTCAACAGTCTTTTAATCATTTAAGGCAGCACCATGTTTCTGTCCCTGCTGGAAATTCATTCACATGCTTGTAAGTCTTGTATAGATCGAGTTTTACACAATCTCTCCTGATCGGACCAGTCTCTCAGATTGAGGCAGTTACACAAGCCATTTTTATTCTGACTGGACTGTTATTATTACATTACATTTATTCAGATATTACTGTTAATGCACATGCATCTTGTTTTAAGTTCAAGAAAAGCGTACCATGTTTTACATATTTCAGCTGTTTGTTTTTTTTTACTAAACAGAAAAAGTCTCAAAATCAAAGAAAAGCACTCCATACTCCATACAGGAGTGTGGAAAATTCAACCAACATTTTTTTGTTAATAATCTACGACTGTTTCCATTTATAAATATCTGTGAAATTTGGGTATAATTTCCTTCAACTGATGTTGAAACACATGATGCAACAGACATTAATTGCAAATCCAGACATGCAGGTCTGAAACTCACCTAAGCAACGCTGCTGTGGTGGTATTCTTTGATAGACTAACCAGACCAAACATACATTTACTGACTCAACAGGTCTCACTATAGTTGTCCTGCTTTGCATTACATCATTCTGTTTCACAAACGTTTAACATATGAGAAAGAAAGCAGCTCTGATATTGGGGTTATTAAAATACAAAAACACCATCATCCATGTTTAAGAACCTAAGTTGCATATAAGTTAACTGTTATCATTGCAGCCATGACTGTGGAGGTCTTGGACTGTCTCCGCCCCTCTCTGGAAACTTAATAAAGTTTGGGTCATTTGTCAATCAGACCTTCGTTCTGACACATTCCAGGACTTCAACACAAATTACCATCAATCAGTATGAGCCAAGATTTTTAGCCTGTTCACAACCTTTGTCCCTCAGGCTGGTCAACAAATCACATGCAGGGAACAGCCTCGAGCTTTGCTGTATGATGGCATCACAGAGAGATGGAGTGAAGTCCACATAGGGTTAGGTGATACTAAGAACAAGCCGCATCTTAATATATTTTGCCAGAATGGGGATAAATCATATGTATTTGGATATTTTTTTGAGATGGGTTAAATTTTCAGTTGTAATCTAAAGCCCTATATGATGTCACAAAAAAACACAGACAGAACATGTTCCACAAACTCCTTCAGGTTAAAGGGAATTACATTTTTATTCCTCACCTTTACTAGAAAAAAAAAACTCACTCACTTTGAATCTACATAAACACTCGCCAGCCTCATCATTAACGCTATAAACAACCTACTGTGCCATTATCTGTGTAAAACACTGTATTTTTCACAGGTATTCAGAACTGCTGTAGATTAATTTAACTGTTTTTTGATTAACTAACTACTTTACTGAATGACAAAAGGTTGTACATGTTAGTTTGTGAACAGACTGGCAGCTAGTAAAAACTGGCTAATGTTGTGACTAGGGATAAGTTATAATAATAGTCTCTACATTATAAAATGTGTCTATCATCCTACTTTAAATACATTAAATCGATTTTCCTTTGTCAGTGGCATCTGGTCACAAGGGCCTTCAGATATACTGGGTCAAATTCAGGTGGCTCTGTGTGCCAGACATTCAGTGTACATATAAGACCATGCAGGGTACACGATCCAGGACTTATACTGGATAACATTTTAGATAAATGCCTAAGTATGAAGTGCCTTGCAGCAATCTATGCTGTTTCACATCTCAATCCTTCTCATTCACTCAAGCTTTATGCCACAGACAAAAAAAACAAAAACAAGTAACAAGTGAAAAAGTAAGTGGAGCTTATGAATACCCCCGCCTGCTGCACAACACATTGCCCATCCTGCTCACTGATACCCTGCCTAGTCAGGGGTTAATTTTGAATTTTAAATTAAAGATAACTGTAAGCTAGATTAAACTAAATTACTATCCTTTTCGGGTAGTTCAGTCAAACAAAGACAAACACTATTCTGCTTAAGTCCTATCTTTGTGAATAGTCAAAAGAGTTCATGTTGGAAAAATTTGTATAAAGTCCCAAAATTGAAATTCAGCCACTAAACGGTGCACTGCACCTCTTCTAGTGGTAAAGAAAATATGTGTCGAATTTGAAAAGAATCGGGTGAATAGTCTTCGAGAAATCGGTTGGACAAAAATCTCAGATGGATGGACAGAATTCCCGGTATTACGATACAGAAAACCTGCTGATGTACTGTGTATGCAGTTATTTACCACATTCTACACATATATCACCCCAAGTCAGGATGTGACAAAACTATTTAATGCATGGCTACTGTTTGCCTACACTACAGTGCAATACATGAATGATGAGGCCAAACACAGTCATTCTCGGTCATTTGCACAAATCTAACGTCAACATTGTGCTTCCTGAGGATTCCATTTGCACCTGTCACTCTGTTTGTGACCTGCAGCGGCCTGGTTCACTTGTTCAGATTGAACTCTGTGCAGTTAAAGCTGAGACAATCTGATATGTCTTCAGACCAGAAAACCCCGGCCACCCTGGCAAAAGTCTTCTCTGTTAATGTTTGTTTAATCTCTGGGCCTGTGGCAACGGAAAAATATTTGTCTTACTTGAGTTGTGTTATGGTCGCAGTAGGCTTAAATGTTGGAATCAAAATAATGAGGTGTTTTGAATGTAATGTTATGCCTGCATCCCTTTTTTCCACATAAAATATCACACAGCTATGAATCACAAGCAAAGGATGAGGAGGGGATAAGCACTGAACAACACAGGGAGTGGCTCTTTTATTCTGATTGGCTAACAGTATTAGATTACCTTGTTCAGAACATTAAAACCGTCCTGATACAACCTCTGATGATGAAAGCCATTATACTAAGAGGCCACTAATTACCCAAATAAAAGCACAAAATCTAAAGAAATGTTCCTCTTGGCTCTTTTCTGCAGAAACACATGACTTCTGCTATGCTGTGATATCACTTTACATCCATTTCCATTAGAAAGGGGACAAACAGTAATGGGGTTTTGAGCTCAGATGAAAGGTCCGCATTTGCAAAAAAAAAACAAAAAACATTAGCTGCAGTGTTCAAGTACTGCTGCTGAAGAGAACTTCTCTGAGTTGGATGATAATGTACAACCAGCTCATGGGTTCTTACCTCAGGGTAAGAGCACAAACAACCTGCTGACAAGGACCTTAACGAACATATGCACTTCCTATATTAAAGCACAGTGAGAGAAGTTAGGAGGTATAACTACATGTGAGGAAGCATAGAACAGTATTATGGAGACGTACCAGTTCTCAGAAACGTGTGTTCAGATGGAAAAACCTGATAAGATATTTTATTACACCCTCTCAGAAATCACACTACGATAGTAATCACCCTGTCTGCAGCAGAAAGTGTGGAAACCAAAAAGGCAAACCATGACCACATCTTCTGGGACTGCCCTGTTATTAAAGGCTGCTGAAGAAGGGCAAGACAGTTTTAAGCGTGTAATTCTCCTGGAAAGTAAGACTACATAGTATGGATATATACCTCATAAATAGGCTAAAAGACACAAATGTTTAATGAATGTACTGCTGGGTAAAAAGCCTCTTACTGGGAAATGGCAGTCACATGAGAAGTCTAAACAAACGGGTGGAAATTATAATGAACATTTATACAATGGAGACAGTAACAGCTGTTTTCAATCATAAACTCCGACACTGTGCTTTTCAATGGGAAAACAGGTTCACTATATAACCCCAAGGGCCTGATTTTATTTTTACGAGTGAATCATGATGCTGCAGTGAAAAGATTGCTCCTTGTATATTTTTTTTCCCCCATTCCTCTTTTCTTTGTTCTTGCTTTCTTTTTAATGTAAGGACAGGCTATATCTACTATATAATATGCTTTATCATTTACTGTGGTGCCACAAATTATATACTTTACTTTTCCTCATTTGGTCAATGCTTCTACTATATATGATCCAGAAAACCAAAGGACTGTTGATTTACCAGTTATATTTTGTATACTTATTTAGTGAACTTTACTACGCTGTGATAGTTTAAACTTGTGTTATTCCATATATATATATATATATATATATATATATATATATATATATATATATATATATATATATATATATATATATATGGGAATTTATGTCAGGCCCGTATTCATTTTAGTTTGCTGCTATGATTAAAATCCTTACATTACTTAGTGTAGAGAGAACCAACATCCACCCCTTCAGGTTGTTCCCCATGGAACTTTATTTCAGAAGAAAAAAATTATATTATTTATTTGATTATAAATTATATTATATATCAACAGTGAGACACAAGTAATTCCTTTTGAATTACGCCATTATTACTCATATGTTGTCATTTAAAAGATAATTTTCTGAGTCAAGAAAATTTTGCACAGCAGTTTGTATAAACCTGTTCAAGTATCAGATGGTGAAAATACATAAATAGAAAGACAACAGACCAAAAAAGTTGCAAAGTTGACATCATTGTAAATTTCTCCCTCCAGATGTTGTTGTTCAGATCTGTTGAAAATGTCTCTGCAGCTTCAAAATGACCACACTAATACTTTATCACCTCGCTCTCAAAGACTGAAGTAAAATCTCTCAAGGTATATCACATGACATGAGTTGCAGTACACAAAATTAGATGTTTTGTTACTATCTAGACCTGTTTCTCCTCTATCTTTACAAACTATGGCTTTCTTGGCATCAATGTGCAAATGGTAGAACAATTCACATAAGTTGAAAAAATTGTCGCTCACCATTGAATATCATTCAGATCTTTTACAAACTTAGGTCCTATGGGGCGCAGCATGAGGGGCAATGCTTCAGCTCTCAATATTCACATTTCTAGGCCTTTTGCTTGAAAATATTAAAGTTCTATAGTAATATTTTGTTTAATACTTGCATAACAATATGCATAAAAGAGAAAAAAAACTATCAAATATGCAAATTTTATTTTTGAGTCAAAATGATATAGACATAAGTCTTAAAAAAATGTTTTTTTAGACGATGTTATATTTCATCATCTTTAGTGGGAAATGAGATATCCTATATTCGTTCATGAGTTTGGGTCAGAGCCCTACTGTTGCCTCTGCAGAAAACATCCAACTTCCTCTATCACTCCAAATACTATGAACTGTCACTAAAGTTTGCAGCATCAGCCCACACAGGAAGCATTCACACATCAGACCACAACACTCCTAACAGCATGCAACGTCTCAAGACAATTGTGACTCAGTGCATTTAATACAATTATTTTCAGTATTCCCCGTTAAAGCAAAGCTGAGATAAATCAACATCATACCTTTATTACCTTTTGGTGCAGTGGACAACTCAGCAATGCACATCACTAATCAGTAAAGTGACTGGCTGGGAAATACAGTGGAGTAAATCTGCCAGTGACTAGACCAGTGTACGGATGGAGGGGGGAGGGGAAAGAGGGGAGGACGCTGTCTGTGTAGTGTGTGGGCAGCCTTTCATCAAATAGTATGAACAGAATAATAGTATGAACAGAATTTGTAAGGCAGTCAGACAATCTGGGCTGTCAGTGTAGGAGTGTTGTTCTGTAGAATGGTGCAATCCGAATAACGTCAAACTAGAACAAGAGTAGAGATTTTCAATCTCTGCATTACACACTACATTACACTGTTACTGCCGTTATAGTGGATGTTTTATGTAGGGTTGGAAAAATTCTTTCCCCAACATCACTGGAAGGATCTTTTTGGTTCAAACAAGTATCTGAATCTCTGAATCAAGAATAATTAATCATGAGGTAGAGATCACAGATTTACGCTCATTTCAGACTTATTATTCACACCTGTTTTTTTAAGCATGGCTAATACAAGATTCCACTGTGAACTCAGAGTTCTGAACTGATCTGCATGACCAGAAGTTCAATAAAAACATCACTCCCCAGAACAAAGTCATAAGAAACATAACAAACATGGAGAACACATTTACACTTATGCCCCGTTTCCACTACGTGGTATCGGCTCGACTCGGCCTTTTTTGCGTTTCCATTACGAAAAAGGACCTGGAATCTGGTACCCGGTACTACTTTTTTGGTATCACCTCCACTGAGGTTCCAGGACTGGGGACCAGATACTAAAACATGATGTGTACACACTGCAGACCACTGATTGGTCAGACAGTTGTCTCTGTGACCTGCCGTTTTACAAAAAACAGATGCAGAAGTGGACAGTAAATATAGCGGTACATTAATCCACATGATAACAGCCCAAAACTACACCATGGTCGGTCGAGGACATTCAGTCTCAGGTGGCCGACGTAAAAATTCAGACGAGACAACACGCAACTAGCGAGTTTATCAGCAACTCTCTGAACAGACGACACGGAAGTAACGCGCTGCATCACTATGACGACCAGGTACTGTAAAGTCGGTAGTATCTTGTAATGGAAACGCTCTCCAGGAATACCGAGTCGAGCCGAGCCGAGCCGAGCCGAGTCAAGCTGGTTCCACGTAGTGGAAACATGGCATTACTATTCTCTGTAGTGCACTTTCAAGTACAGACTGGATATGCTGCCTGCCCTCGTATTTTGCGAGTACAGAACCTTAAATACTTAGGAAGAATAACATCTCACAGTCCCTTCTCTGACTTACTTCATTGCAGATGTCTTCCATGTTTATATTCACTGAGTGACTTCTAGCAGCTATCAGCTTGTATGTGAGTTAAGAACAACCTACTGAAGAGATGACCCAAATCAGAATTTTAAACATGAGATTCCATGTGAATTATGCTGTTCACAGATGTGTCACATAAATGCAAGTAGTAAAAAATGATACTGACGTATCATGGATGTGCTCTACATTTGCACTAGATACGTGAACCATAACTTCTGAAAACTATGAGGGTCCACACTGTAAACTGTTTAAGTGACTTGGCTTCCCCTTTACAGGAAAAGGACACCCAGAAGGTTAGTTGCACAGATTAGTGTGATTACTTTTTATTAATATAATTTTGATTTTAAAAACTTATGAACCATTCACTTTTAGTGTCATTAATACAGATGAAAACATTTCCCGAGGCCACACTCTTAAAGAGCCTCTTGCCCCCCCCCCCCCCCCCCCCCCCCCCCACACACACACACACACACACACACACTATAAAGTGAGTGCATTCGTTTCTTTGTTACTTTATTAAAACATCCCAGACATTATGCTCAGTTTGCCTGCAGTTCACTTACACTACAATATCGCTGTAGTACAAGAGACGCGATAAAAGGCCTATTCATTTACCAGTGAAATACAGCAAGTCACTAGGGAAATCTGGCCCATGAGTGGGTGGCCACTGTACTTTTCTGCTCAGAGCTCAAATGTTTTGCACACTGAATATGAACAACCACCACTATCAGTTTTATATATAAGCTACATCCTTCCTTACACTCTGATAAGGTTTTTTTTTTTTTTAACATGCAACTAGAAAGCAAAAACTAAATGGTATGCAGTTGTGGAAGGGGTGCTCAGATGCGTAGGTAAAAGTAGTAACACCCCAATGAATAAGTTAAAGGTTAACTCGCGTTATTATCCCCGTAGGCCATACATATAGTACCTAGCATTAGCATTAGCACATAGCACACATTAGGAGCAGTGAACTGCCATTGAAAGCACAGAGACCAACTGCAGATCTTCATCAACACTCACACAGGAGAATTAGCTAACCTATTTGTACCTATTTTTATCAGCAGGAGAAAGCAGAGGAAACCTGCACAGCATGGAAAGAACAGGCAAACTCAATACAGAAAGGCTCCGAGTGAGACTCAAACACAGAAAATATATGACTTATCTACGATGTTTTTGATTGATTTAATAGATGCATTAATATTTAGCATTTTACTGCTATGCATGATTAAGGTTGAGATCATCTGAACAACTTCATATACTGTTGATAGTTCAATCTACAGCAATTAAAGGTTAAGTAATGCATCAGATCCTAT
This sequence comes from Sphaeramia orbicularis, assembly GCF_902148855.1. Taxonomy (NCBI): domain Eukaryota; kingdom Metazoa; phylum Chordata; class Actinopteri; order Kurtiformes; family Apogonidae; genus Sphaeramia; species Sphaeramia orbicularis. The sequence continues at coordinate 2,693,692 of NC_043969.1, read as the reverse complement.
AAGGTCATCATGTGTTTAAGCAACACTGTCAGTATGCTGTCAGTGTGGTTTTCATTGGACAGGATAGTAATAATAATTGTAATCTGACAAAACTCTTGGACAAATATAACTGAGTACTTATTACATGTTGTCTCTGATATGAAGTGGAATAGGCATATGAAGCAGCTTAAAATAAAAACTGGAAAGCACAAGTACCTCAAGTCTGAACTTAAGTAAAACTTTGTAATATGAGTAAAAGTATAGTTCCATTTCTCCACTGATGGCATGCCAGCTCTAATCTTTGTTGCCATAGACAACGACTTGTGCTCGTTCACTATCAGTCAGCCAAGAGTGGTATATCAGTCAAGTATTTCACAGTGAAAAAGTCGTACAGATGTCTATGGACGTCCTTGGCTATCAGCAGTACTATTCTGAGAGGTTTGATGAATGTGGGCCCTCACGTCACTACGTCCTTGAGCAGCTCTCTTTGCACAACTTCATGAATGTGCGCAGTACTCTGCAGTTGAAACTCTGGCTGAGTTCAGCGGTCAGACAGATGCTTGACTGAATGTAATAATTGTGATGCAGCAGTGGGTGTTCTTTTCAGACAAGGAAATGAGAGTATAAGTGAGCTAGAGTCCAACTGATCCAGCTCTGCAGCTGTGGCAGCCAACCCACTGAGAGAAGCCAGCAAGAGAAATACCCTGAATTCAACTGGACTCAACTCCCACCCCTCAACCCCAGACCACCTGCACACAGCAGATGTGCTCCTTGCTACCAACACATTAGTAGTCTATGCCCCTCGCTGGACACTGGAAACTATTTTCTCAGCTTTGGAAGGCGGCTAGGAAGAATAGTTTTTATAAACCTTCAATTTAAAAACATTCATCCCTAAGTGCATATATATATATATATATATATATATATGCATACATACACAAAAGTAACTTTTTTTAAACTGTCACTGCAATATGATTTATTTATTTTTAATCAACTGAAGGTTCTGATTCTGGTTTCATCCATCTTTCCAATCACTGAACACATCTAAACATTTTAAGACCTGCAAACAAAAAGTTATATCAACTACAGACCAGTTTTGTTTTTCTACCATCGTGTTCCCTCCTGAAAACTCGCTACATTAGCCACATGTGGACCGAACATGCTTTCAGAGAATAAATGTTTATTCCACCCAGAGCAAAACCATAAGAGTCAGTGTTTAAGTGGTTATTAGATGCTAATATTTTCCTACAGAACAGATAATCAAAGGGTAAATCCCAACACCTTACAGCCAGGTTGTAAATTCCATCTGATCGGGTCAGTCTCTCCCTAGTGAGGTGGTTACATGTGGTATTTTTACTCTGACTGGGCTATTATTACTGGACTATTAGGGTCTATAAAGTCACACATATTCTACAAAGCAATAGTGAACAATAACACTACTGTGTACAATTTGAAATGTATACATGAGAACATAAGATTTAGTTTTAGCATAGGCATTACTAGAGACTCAGTGCCTAAAGACACTGATGCATAGGATTTGACACAACCAAGTGCAAAAACTCACAAAATGTGAGACTACAAAGTATCACCAATGCATTGTCTTCTGAATATATGATTCAGGCTACTTTGCCCGACTGACTGTGATTCACTGAGGCAGGATCATTTTCTCCAATCTATGATGCACTCACAGGCCACAACACTTACAACCCTGACACATTAACTGCTGTTAAATGCAACCTCAATACACACCATTCATATATAGGCAGTAAATGATGCCTGGTTTACTCGGAAAAGGGTCACAGTTCAAGCAAAGCTTTAGTTTAAAGCACAGGTGTCAAACATCCGACCCACCAAAGGATCCAATCCAGCCCGCGGAATGAATGTGTGAAATGCAAAAATTACAACGAAGATCCCTGGTGTCAAAATCACTCAATTCAGGTTCCACATGCAGACACATACAGTCCAATTAGACACTTTTTTATCCATTTTGTTCATTTTATTTATTATTTTAGTCATTTTTGTTCATTATTTTGGCTGTTACTGTCAGTTTTGTAGCTTATTTTATCCTTTTTTACTTTATTTTGGAAATTTTTGGCTTACGTTTTTCCACATTATTATTTTGTGTTGTTTTTTTTAAATTAATTTTTGTTCATTGTATCCACTGTCATTGATCCAACTCCATAGGTTTTACTGGTGAATCAATGTTGTAGAAGATGACAATGTTTCCATGGTAACTACCAGTAAAATACCAGCAAAATATTATCATAAAAACCTATAAATAATGACAATCCCAAATTTTCTCTTTGTTTTTTTGGTGTAAAAAAGTAAAATGACATGAAAATATTTACATTACCAAACTATACTTTTATAAAAAATGTGAATAACCTGAACAAATATGAACAAATGGAAATGTCTTAAGAAAAGTAAATGCAATTTTACCAATATTCTGCCTGTTACTAAATATTTTGTGCGATTGTAATGCACATGTGTAAATGATAAACTGATAAAACGAGGCAGAATATTGTTAAAATGTTAAAATTACTCTTGTTTTTCTTACAACAGTTCAAGTTGTTCATGTTATTCAGATTTTTAAGGAAACTTTGTAGATGTAAACCTGATCATAATAGAATTTTACTTTTTTCACTGTTATTATTTTACTGGTTCGGCCCACTTGAGATCAAATTGGGCTGAATGTGGAACCTGAAAGAAAATGAGTTTGACAGCCCTGGTTTCAAGTGTCATAAACATACACACTTCACACATCAGACTACACATTAGTCAAACGTGAACTTCAGATTCGATGCACTGCACTAAAAATACAACTTCTGAGAGGACCTGAATATAAATAGGAGCTGCATGGTGGTCCTGTCTTCAGTAGACACAATTAGTTGCCTCTTTAAGATTCATAAAATGTCTTCGGTGATGTCCAAGGTGTGTAATCCGACTGCGTCTGTCGAAAAATTAGGCTGACGTTCCCCCAGAGATCGGCACGTAACAGTGGTGTCTGTCAACACACACAGTTGGCTTCACTGTCTGTACAATGTATTTATGTGACACAGCTCCATTTGTACGTGATAATATCAGCCAGAGTCATTCCTCCAGTCTCAACAGTTAACACGGCAAAGACGGCTAGTTATGTAATGTGTCCTGAAGAAGAAACACTAAGAAAAGCCTGGAATATGGGTGCGCGAGGGCTGCTGCCAAAAATGCGCCTTTAATTGTCGCAGCTGCTGAACACCGGGCTGAAGGAAGGAGAGCAGAGCAGGGGACATTACAACAGCACCGACACAAATACTGACCTAATGCTGCGGATACGGAACCGGGGACTGGTGTCTGTCGGTGTGAGCACCTCCAGGGAATCCAACGGTGATGTCCGGACAGTCCGTGCCGTCCTCCACACTTACTTCGGGGGCATTTTCTGTGTCTGCGCACCGTGTTGGTGGCACGGCGGTCAGGCTTGTTGCTGGTAGACTGGAGATGATACCAACTCCACTGCTACAACTGGTCTGCTCTACTGGGGCCGAAACACCTGCTCTGATTGGTCCAGATTTCACAGAGGCTTGTGTGTCACGGCTGCTGATTGGTCCATACGGAGATGGGCGGGACTAGGAGAAATTTAAAAGCACAGTAACATGAAGCTCTGCACGTCAGACCTGTGAGTTCAATGTAAACATGGCTAAATATTAAATCATTACCTCTGCCAGGAGGTGTTGTGATCACTTTGCTTTGTGTGTTTGTTTGTTTGTTTGTTTGTTTGTTTGTTTGTTACATCTTTACAGGAAAACTATTCCACCCATCGTTCCCAAATCTTCCCCACAGGTAGGCCCAGGCCCTGGGACCAACCCATTACATTTTGGGTCAAGTAGGCCAAAGTTCAAGGTCACAGCAAGGTCACAAAGTCTACAATTTTCCTATCTTTCATCATTGAGCAATTTTCCAAAATTCATCAAAAATTCAAAACGACTCCGATTAGCCTCCAATTTAATCCACCCGTAGCTTAGAACAATATCTTGTATCTGGCACAAAATTGTCCACATCCACTGTGGAATGTGGACTCTGTGGACATTTACATTTAACACTGAAAATCCCATTTTCATTATAACTCAAAAAATATTGATTGGAATTTAACCCTTTCATGCATAGTGGTCACTCCAGTGGACAGTTATTCTACAGCTGTTCTCTTGTATATTCATGGGTTTTATTGTTTTAGTTTCATATCAGCCAAATGTTTTAGTTTCATATCAGCCAAATGCATCATCCCATACATTGTAATTAATACCATTACTGTCACTGTGCTGTTCCAGATAAACTTAATCTGCAGGTTTGAGAGTAAATCAATTCCTTGTTATTATTATGAGACTGTAATTAACAGGGTTTTTTTTTAAACAAAAAGTTTCTATTTGTTTTTTTTGTTTGTTTGTTTTTTTTTGCATATTATCTCCATAAAGTGAATAATAACTTAGAGTATGTTAAAATGTGACAAAATATCAGATTAGCAGCATTTTAAAATATTTTATTCATAGTTTTCACACAGTATATCAGTAAATGCATGTTTATTTGCTTCAAAAATTAAACACATAGTGTCCAGCTGAGTGGATATTTTTGTAATTCCATGAAAAACAGGTCCATAAAAAAAATTCAATTTCATGCCTTCAGAGGAATAAAAACACTCACAAAAAAAAATCTTGATTTATGCATGAAAGGGTTAACATAATTTGATATACACGTGACTGGTACCAAGCTTCAACCTTATTATGAAATATCGGTCCGCTCCATTTCTCTTCTGTTACGCTCTGTTGACTTTCGTTATTTTTTATGCACCATTTTCAAAAAATCATAAAACATGCAATTTGTGAAATATCATTATGAAATTTGTTTTGCACAGCCATAGACATGTGTTCTATGACATAAGTTCCAGTTTTTGCTGTTCAACGAAAATTACGGAAGCAGTTACACAGGGAATTTGCGGGGGGTGTCACAAATCGTTTTCTCTTACATTCAAATGCTAACTAATAACTCGAAAATGGCACCAGTTAGCCAACATAGTTACATTATCGACATATAGGAACTCGTCTAAAAAGAAATAGTCAATCCACGCATGCACACCATTCGGGGTGCTTGGCGGAGGTTTGTGTTCTCTGAACACTTGTTTCAATTAATAATGCTGTAAAAAACATATTCAACTTATCCCTTGCATCTATACATTATATGAAAAAGGATAAAGATATTTAATACTGTTTTTCTTTGGGCTAAAACTAAAATACATTTTAAGGTTTAATATAGGCTAAATGTTATTTTTAGTCTATGTATGTGGACACTTTGCAGAAAATGAGTAACATTGGCAATAAGGTGACACAACTGACAATAAGGAATATCTTTCATTCTTGTTATTCTTGTTTGTTTGTTTTTTTATTGTATACATAAATTGTTACGATGAAAATTGCAACAATGAACAAAATATGAGAAAACATACATTGATGTCACTTCATTTTCCTTGAGGGATGTTCTCTGCCACTCAGTAAGGAACACCAAAATTTGTGTGTACATATATATATATATATATATATATATATATATATATATATATATATATATATATATATATATATATATATATATATATTTATGTGTGTGTGTGTAAATTTAAATGTAGTTCTGTGTTATTGTTGTTAATATACTTGTTTACTGTCTGTTTGACTTCATTTAAATCATATTTGAAATAATTCAACGGTAGGTCACACTATGATCTGACATCATAATGACAGTTAGTTTTCTGTGTACTTTCTTTAAAGCTGCAGTTGCCAAAATAAGTGAGAAAAACACCATAATCTCAAAGTACACACTGTCCTTCTGCAGTTCTTTCCTTTTGAACCAAATAAAAAGACTAATTATAAATACAGATGACCCTGATGCTGTTTAATGCTGTTATGGAAAAGCAGAGATACTTTTCTAAGCTTCTGTATTAAGACAGAGTTAAGCATCCATTGGTCAGTCATGACATTTGTCAGTCATGTATTTAACCTCCCTACCTTTGAATTGCAATATACCGAAAGGTTATTATGGATTTTTTGCTCAGTAATACTAAAAACTACTGAGCACCTCTGCTTTAAATATAGCGTTTACAATACATGAACATGTTTATCATGTATCCCTGTCCATACAGTTATCTTATATTTTAAAAGGGAAGTAGACTCTATTTGTGTGTGTGTGTGTGTGTGTGTGTGAGTGTGTGTGCGCACGCACGTTCACGTGTGTGTGTCTGTGTCTGTGTCTTCGGCATCACATAAAATCTGACAGAGCTGACTGCTGCAGTTTGGCATACTTATGTGTTTTTGGTCAAAGAACAGACTATCAAAAACGGCAAGATGATAAGACCAATATTTTGGGTGATATTAGTAATTTTGGAATACAATGGCCTTACAATCACATTACTCTGCCTATGACGGCTGACGGGAAGCACAATACCACGCTGCATGACGGGAAATGAAGTTAAAAACAGGCGCCACAAATTTACTAACTTTAGTCTCTAGATAACGGTATTATTATATTAATTGTCGATGAAATTATAAAGAATGATTTACCAAACAATTTTTATGACAGTACTCATAAAATATTGACTAACATCTTTTCCCAAAAGTCAGCTCTCCCCAGCGTAAAAACTACCACATCTACAACCCGTGGTTCCCTGCGGGTCAACGCATTACTTTCTATATCAGAGTGCATCACACAGAATAGAAATGTTTAAGAGATGTCTGAAACATTTGTGCAAATCTGTAGTTGTTGATGAAATCTTTTGTTGTTGGATTGAGCATTGTCAATCAAGTCCAACTGAGCTCAACATTAAACATGTACAGCAGTTAAAAGTTACAAACACGTGAATGCAGCAGTAAAACAATTCAAACACATCATATATAATAGTAAGACACTGACAGGTACCATTTTACTTTACAGTGACAGTTTTTATTTTTCATAATTCAATACATTTGGATAAAAATATCTAGGTCTTGAAAGCAAAACTTTTACTTATGAAGCATTTTCACTATGTTCTGACAGTAAAAACATGTTCTGAATACTTCTTCCACCACTGGTATGTCCCTTCCTGTTTAGTCTGCCCTCCAAATATTTTAATGAGAACAATTATCTTTTCATTTTTGATGGATTGTTCTGTTGGTTTGGCATACTAAATAATTGAATTACCATGCCTGATAACCTTTATTTACTGTACTATCTTATAAGATTATTAAAAAAACCAAGTGTGGCTGGATTTGTCTGCATATATTGTGTTTTGGCAGCTTTTCAACATTCAACTGGCACAAACAACAGCCTTTAGGGAATACATTTTAATTAAATTAATTTATTTAAAAGTTCCTTCTTGAACATAATATCCTTTCATTGCCATGACATAATGATATTTTCCTAAGAAAACACATGTTACAAACATTGTGTCAGATGTGCAAACTAAGAAAATCCTTGCACGAAAACAAAGACAAACATTTGGAGTTGTCATTATTTATAGGTTATTATGCTGTTATTTTACTGGTCTGTCCCACTGGAGATCAAATCAGGCTGAATGTGGCCCCTGAAAGAAAATGAGTTTGAGAGCCCTGATGTAGATGCTCAGAAAATTTCAGTGTATTCTTCCAAGGTTATTATTTCAAAATAGAGAAAAATAATGAAAAAGGGATTTTTCAGCAAAAACAAGCATCATTAATAAGTGGTTAAACAAGCCTCTATATCCACATGAGCTTTACTGATGAGTCAGTGTCGCAGAGGATGACACTGTCCCCGTGTTCACTACAGAGCTTCTGAACATCCAAATGAATCTAAATATCTGACACTGAAATGAACTGCCTTTTATCTGAATTATTTTAATATATTGATAGGATCAGTAGTTCAAAAGTTCTTAAGCAAATGCTTTTGGTCGCCGATGACTGTTTAGGTCTCTGAGAGTGAAGATATAATTATACAAATACAGACTGCATGTGAATATTATCACACTGTAGGCATTTCTCATTCATGACAATGACTGACAGGTTTTTGATCATGGTTTGTGGGAATATGTACCAAGCAGTGCTGCTAATCTTCAAGTGTTTCTCATCATCAAACTATGTCTATCTCTCTAACATTTTTGCAGCATTTATCTTTGTTCTGTGTTACAAATAGTGATTAGGCTGGAAAATGTACTATCGCTGATAAGATTGCATGTATTCGCTAAAAGCTGAATGGAGCTTTGCTGCTGCTGAAATAGCTTAATATGGAAATGCTGCGAAAGTTAAAAAATTTTAATTGAAGATGGAGCTGAAAAAAAAAAAAAATTGTTAAACTGAAAATTATGAAGTGGAATAAATTAAAACAGCAAACAGTGTAAGGTTATATGAAGAGTCTAAACTGAGTAAAAATATGAATTAGGCAAATGCTGAAAATGGCAGTATGTATAAGACATAAAAAAAGTCTAAAATGATGCAAAATAATAATAAAAAAAAAACCCCACCTGTATTATTTTGTTCTTGCATTTCCCTCAAATGAGTTAAAATGAAACAACCCTCTACATATACATGAAAATGAAAACCTGAAAAATTACACCTCTGGAAATGTGTGTTTTTATCATCAGAAATGTCATGCAGACATGTCATAAAACATCAAAAGCCTGCTGTACATTTAGTGCCTGTTATTGTGAGATGAAGCTGCTGTGTCCGATAAAACAGATAGACACAGATTGTGGAGGCAGGACACAGCTAGAGTTAGCCTGAAGGTCAGAGAGAAGCCTGAGGCAGGGGCTCTGACGGCGCAGCAGGACTCAGAGGGGAAGAACAAGGGCAGATCAAACTTGTCACCACGTGAAAGGGCTTGCTTTACTGTTTCGGAAGTATTTCTCATGAGCGGTGGAAGCTTTAAAGGCAGCGACAGAGAAAAAATGGCCAGTGATCAATGATGCCATTATTGTGAAATGCTCTGGTTTCAGTCACAGTGAACAGTCAGCACTCAGCATCTCCATCAGAGTTCAAAAGTGCATGTTAACTGATAGGGCAAACGTAGACGGATGAGAGCAGACATCAGAGTGTTTTAAGGATTCAAAGAGACTGGTGGATCCTGAGTTTCAAAATGTCATCTGTGCATAGTCAGGATACCGGGACACTTAGATTTTTACAGTTTTCTTTTCAAAAAATGTTGACTTCTCAGTTGTTGTTGTTTTTTTTTTGTAAATCGATATGACTGAGTATTGCAACAAATCATATCATCAATGATTAGTGGTATGAGATGAGCATTTTGAACAGTTATTGGAAATTTTCATTTTTTTTCCCTAAAAATGTTGACCTGTCAGTCTGTTCTCCTTAGATTGACCTTTTGCCAAGTCCCGCCCCCTCAGTTACTGTTGGGATGTCTGTCAAGCTTTGGGACTCAACATGTCACTCCATGGTGTTTTCAGTGTTATCAAAGACATATTGTTGAGAACACAACTGCAAATTTCTATGAAAGATATGAAATAGCACCGAGATACACAGAAAAGAATGGAGAAGCTCACTACACACACTGTAAAAAAAATCTGTAATTTAACAGAATTTTCACTGTTTATTTTATAGATTTTTCCTGTATTTTTACGATACAGGAAAATATCAATGAAATGACAAAAATAGACTGTGATTTTACATGTCCAATATAAAATAACACGAAAAAACTGTAACTGTGAATAACCATAAAATTTTTATTTTTTTAAAGAAATTTTTTATTTTTTCACAGAAAAATAGTTAAAATACATTTGCAAATTTATCATAATTTCACAAATATTTCTTTTCTATTTATGAGATTAAACTGTTAATTTAAAGTTTAATACTGTAAAATAATAATAATAAAACAAGATAAAATTACTGACAATTCATCCTAAAAGAAGTATTTGTTCTACACGTTTAACAAGACTTGTTTGTTAATTGACAAATATCTTGTGTAATTATGGGAGGTTTCAAAACAAAAATGTCGAATAAATGTACTTTTGTGAATGTATAACATGTATAAGCACTGATAAACTGTCCAAATACAGTTTTTAGCAGTGGATTGGACAACTTTGTCTCATTGAAAATTATTTGTATATGTATTTATAGGTAATTTGATTGTTTTAATACATGAAAATATTCTTTATTAAACATTAAAAAGTCAAAAAAATATATGCAAAATCTCTTGTAAAGTTCGAGCAAAAAACTGTATTTTAATTATGGAAAATTACCGTATTTTTATGAGATGGTTATTTTCCATTACTTTACAGTATTTTTTCGGCACCCCTGCTGCCAGAATAAAACCGTTTTTTATGTTTGTTTGTTTGTTTTTTACGGTGCAGTGTTAATTTGATCTACAAAAGCCTTAAGGTAAGGAACATCTAATGAAAATCAGAATACAGTTGTAAGGACAGATGGTTGAGCTGCATTAGAGCAACTGAAAGTAGCTTGAAATGTATATTTAAGGCATTTCTGCTTACTTCTCTCTGATATTTAAGTACTACTATATAAGAAATTTGGTATTATTTCCTTTCCTTAATTTCCCTGACATGTGTCTGGTTGATAATTAATTTACTACTATATCATCATAATATGCTGGAAATATCCCCTCACAAGTTCTTAGACATCTTCAGGCTGCAATACACACAGTACATTATTTTTATCCAGTTAATGGTCACAATGAACCTCCTAAATTATTTGTCTGACTATTTTTAATAATTGTGAAATGTGAGTAGCTTTTAGCTTTAGAAAAGAAAAATTACAATACCCTCCTCTAAGTCTAAAATATATCTGCTGTCAAACTACAAGTTCCATCATATATATGGTCTATTCACACTTATATATATATTAATGTATGACTGTGTATGCCAGTGTTGCTTTGCGGCCACTTTCAGCTACATTTTATTCTATACATTCCTTAAAAAGTGATAAAAACGTTGATGTAATATTTCTAGTTGACAAAGAGCAGACATTAATCATTAATAACACATTGAGGTACTAAATATATAAGCAGTTATATCTATGAATTACATTCACACTACATCCTTCACTTGCTCTTAAAACTCAACAGGCCTTCTGTGCCTGTTACAGCTTTTAACACAGGATTGGGTGGTTGTGGTTTTGGAGAGGAGCTTAGAGGGTTCCTTTATTCTGTTATTTTCAAGCATTTTTGTAATACATAACATAATAACATTGTTAAAATTATAAATGGCACTTCTTCCCACCCCTTTTCAGTGCATGTACATGAAACTATTGAGCTGTTTTTTTCTAAGGTTGTCTTGAATGTTGATTTTTGTATTATTATTATTATTTCTGTTTTACTTGTTCAAATATATGATCCATTTCATTTCATGTTTAGAATAAATCATTCAACCATGAAATAATTGTATGGCATTATACTGCTACTAATGTTTTAATACAGGTTATTTAAATTTCACAGCATTTTTAAAAAATGTTATATTCTCAGTTTGTCTAATACAATTTGTGATGGTCTACTGCTTTCTGACATTTTTATGACAAACAATTCATTCATGATGTTGTTAAATAAAAAAAAATGTATGAACAAATGAAGGGAATGTCAGTGCAGATTTTCCTGCCTGATGTTCCTGTGGTCAAGAAGAAATCTCCATAATATCAGATGACTGGATATCTGATATTTATTTAAATATTTAAACACATATCGATCAGTCCTGACCAAACTTATAGATAGCCATTGGACAGTTGACACCTTCATGCCACTTTATAAGGTCCTCTGTGTTATATTGTGTTGATTGTAACAACATTGAGTTGTTTGGTGTCTTGATATGGTTTGGAACAACTCCCATATTTCCCACAAGACTCATTTACAGCTCAGCAGTAACAATGCACACTGTGGAAGTTGGTGCTGACTGCACTACTTTTGAGATATGGAGAGTACAGTAGGCCATTACAACGCTGCTGACTTAGGAATCTGCATCTGGAGAGTCCCCGCATTCAAGGTGGGATAACTAATCATCCACTGGGGGGGGGGGGCGCAGAGCCGAAATGTTTCCCCTGGAGACTTTTGCCCAGAATGGCCCAGTGGAGTGTGAGAACGGATAGGAGTCAGGGGAAAATGGGAGGAAATCTGTGGTGTCCAACAATGCCCATCTCCTTTGGGAGGCAGTGCAGAGGTCAAGATGATGAAGTAAAACAAATCACTTATAGAAACACTAACAAAGAAAACTGCTGCTGCATAGTCTTTAGGTTGTCCTTTACAAAACAACACTGTAATTTACAATGGAAGTGTTCGAATGTATGACTTCACACCGAGGCAGGAAAATGATGCAGTGGTTTGTATTTCGCCTCACAGCAAGAAGGTCCTGGCTTCGATGCATGTTTTTCCCATGTCTGCTAGGTCCTCCTCAGGTTCTCCAGCTTCCTTCCACCATCCAAACACATGTACCTTAATAATCTAAGTCACGGATGTCAAACTCACTTTAGTTCAGGTGCAACATACAGCCCAGTATGATCTCAAGTGGTCCAGTGGGACCAGTGGAATAATAACATAATAACCCAGTGGTTCCCAACCTTTTTGTCTCATGACCCCATTTTAACATTACAAAGTTCTGGCGACCCCAGACATTCAAAACGGAGACTTTTTTTTTTGCTAAAATTAATTTGTTTATGATCATGTAATAGTTTGCTATACTATGTTACATTATAATGTATATTGGACTGAGGCAGTAAATCCAGGTGTAGATTACTGCACAACGTGAGAAATGGATTTTCCTTGGTCAGGATATGTACAGTCAGTCCAGCTGTGATTTACAAGGAGGACAATTAATACTGAACAAACAAGAACTGAAACTATGAATTATGAAAGAGCTGCAGCATCTGAAACTGACCACAGTGAACATTTGACAGATAAACAGAACCACAGTGCTGCAGTTTCACACTCACAGTTTGTCATGTCTGTTATGTACTGGGATTGTCTTTCTGAACTCACCATATATTTTTTTATCAGTAAGTTTTTCTTTTCATTTTTATATTTACTAGAAATTTCAGGTGACCCCATTTGAATTCTAGGCGACCCCACGTGGGGTCCCGACCCCAAGGTTGAAAAACACTGTAAATAATTTCAACTCCAAACTTTTCTCAGTGTTTTAGGGTGAAAAGAGTTCAATTAAAATGAAAATTCAATGAAAAAGCTAATACAAATTACACTATGAAAATGTTTACTTTTGCAAACCATCCTTTAAAAAATATGAATAATACAAACAACCACAAACAACCTGAAAGTTCTTAAGAAAAATAAGTGCAATTTTAACAATATTATGCTTCATTTACACATGTGCATTGCAACTTACAGATCACAGTGGATCTACAAAGACATTTAGTAACAGGCAAAATATTATACTTACTATCGCACTTACTTGATTTAAGACACTTCAGCTTGTTCATGTTTGTTCAGGTAATTCACATTTTTTGTGAAAGGATAGCATGTAAATATAAACATTTTCATGAAATTTTACTTTTTTACACCAAAACAAGGAGAAAAATCTGGAGTTGTCATTATTTATAGGTTATTATGATGGTATTTTACTGGTCTAACCCACCTGAGGTTGAATTGGGCTGAATGTGGCCCCTGAACTAAAATTATTTTCACTTCCTTGATTGTTAATATCTCAGTGTAATTTTTGCATTTCAAAATCTATTCCATGGGCTGGATTGGACCCTCTGATGGACCAGTTTTGGCCCATAGGCCAAGTATTTGACTGCCCTGATCTAAGTGGTTCAGAAAATGGAGGGATGGACTGTTCTTATCATTTGCTTCTAATTAAACCAAGAAAAACAAAAATTAAAGATTGGCTTACATTTAGATTCATAACTTTATTGTACTGCTTTCTCAGCCTTTGACACTTTCCAAATTATTTCACTGCATCTTTTCAAACAGCTGCATTACAGGCCCTTGGTAGGATCAGATGGGGTATGCTATGTTTAACTAGTGATGACCACATAAAATAGAAACGTCAAAGCTAGTGGTGGGTCATCTTTGTTTGGGGCTTTGTAAGTGCTGCTGGTCCTGGAGAGTGGAGTTCATGGAGTTTTGGATTCCTGTATGAACTCTTTCCATGTGAAATCTTGGTCAAAGAGTTGTATTTCAGCAGGACAGTAAGTCACACTGGTCCAACAGATCACTGCTTTGTGAAGTGGTCAACCATGTCACCTGTTCTGAACCCAATCAGGCACTTGTGGGACCTGAAAGAAACAATAGAGGAACCTTAGGTGGTCTGACATCTGAGACAGCTCAGAGAGGTCCTCACAGAGGAGTGGAAGAACACCAGGAAAGACCTGTGCAGCTCTGTCGACTCAGTGTCCAATGGTGTCAAGAAGATTCTGGAAAACAGTTGTAGCGTGGGGACCAGCTTCAAGCCCAAGGTTATGGTTTTGTGTTCTTCCCTGTCTTGTGTTTTCTCTTTTCTTTAGTTCGGTCACACCTCTCCTCCCATTTCAGGCATACTTTGTGACCTTTCCTGCCCTGACCTAATGCGCTGCACCTGTGTCTCACCATCTAACGTCGCCAAGTGTATTTAGACTGTGTCCTCGTTCTCTCCTGTGCCTGTGTCAGTTCCTCTCTGTTTCTTATGACAAATGTTCCAGCCATTTGTTTCCTGAGATTCTTGTGTATAACCTCCCATGTTCTGTGACCTCAGCTCAGCTGATTCTTTTGGATTTCTTTGCTTCTTTGGAAGACTCTTCTGTGTACCGAGCCGTTTTCTTTAGTAAATATATTTTGTTGGCCTTGCCGTTGTCTGAGTTGTGCAGAAGAGCCTGACGTAGTAGTTCAGATTCACATTGGTGCAGATTCTAAGCACTATAAGCGTGTTCTCACTTTTATTACCACTGTTGCCAGCTTTTGTGGAATAGTAGTTTTTGTATAAACAACTTGGAAACTAAGATGTTTATACAACATTTGTACAAAATTTCATGAGGAAGAACTGATGTTAATGAATTATGTCATACTTATAAACTAGACCAATATACATCAACACTGTAAAAAAAAAATCCTGTTGTTTTTACGGAAAAAAACGGCTGTGGTTTCCAGAACAATACTGTAAAAAACACATCCAACTGTAAACATATTTATGGAGTAACATGTAGATGTAACATTTTAAACATGTAGATTTAAATGGTAAATGGACTGCACTTATTTAGCACATTTTCTACACCTTCATGGTATCCAAAGCACTTTACAAACTTTACACCAGGTCCTGCTGGGAGCAATTTAGGGTTCAGTGTCATCATGGACACTTGGACATATGGACAGTCGGAGCCAGGATTCGAACCACCAACCCTTTGGTTATTGGAGGAGCCGCTCTACCAGCTCTGCTAACCCATTAATTTACAAATTTAAAACGTTACATTGTTAAATGTTTACTTTTTTTTTTTTTTATAACTTATATATATATATATATATATATATATATATATATATATATATATATATATATATATATATATATATATATATATATATATATATATATATATATATATGTACACACATATATATATATGTAAAGCAAATACGCCATTATTTCAACATTATGGTCTTGCCATTTAAACAGCACCCCATTTATTACAATTTACAGTTTCTAAAAACAATAGAAATACATCATTTCTACATACAAATCTGCTTTTGTTCACATACTCTTCCTGTAAGAACTACAGCTATATTTGATTTAATCATAAACATAAAAATCTTTTCAAATAAATAACTTTGCATTGTACTGTCACTCACAGTTTTTTTATGTTGCAATTTTACAACTTTTTGATGTTAATTCTACAGTCATTTTTTACAGTGAAGATAAGCAGCACACTGACACTTATTAGAATTGTACACGCCTAGTTTTCCATAATGAGGAATAAAATATATACAATACACTAGTCATATGCTCTACTCTTATTCCTGTGATTTTAGGGTAACTGAAACACATAATTTAATGTACAGACATGAAATTGATGGATTGGAGCGTATCACTTTAAAAATAATCAGATAGCAAAACAGACATCTTATTAGTCTTTTCAGTTCTATTTCATTTTCACAGTGAGACACACGAATAACAGACAGACATATGTTCTCTTTCTGCATTTCATTGGCTGACTCATTGAAAATGCCAACAGTGCTCTGTGGTTAGTAGAAACTCGGAAAAATATTCAGTCTGATAGGTATGGGAGGTGAGTTTTGGCATGATCAGTGTCTGCATTCATGATGTCTGTATCTCAGAAGATCAGTCTGCGTTTCCTAGAAAGAATGTAGCCATGATTGACAGAGTAATTTTGTGACCTCACCCTGACCTGTGTGTCAGTGTTCACTGTTTTGTAGTCCAGATATTTGTTGGTAGCAATATCAAAGCAACGCCCCTGCAACACTTCACTGCTCTTAAATGTCAGACATGCTGTAACCAATATCAGCTTTTATAATGGCACACTTTTTCACACTCAGCAAAGATGTACGCCTTCGCATAATTGTACAGGATATTGAAAAGGAGTTTCTTATGGTCTCATGAACACATTAAGACACAGAATGACATTTCAGCAGGCTTTATTACCATGGCTGGAATCAGATGACAGATCCGGTGAAGTGTATGGGAAGAAGGGAGTCAGGAAGAGGGTGTTGGATGAGACACAGGAGACTGGAGGAAGGAAGTAATAGAGGAGGGAGGGTGCCGAAGTAACCAGACAGGAATCAAACAGAGGACAGATCAAGGGTAGTGCTGAGCTCAGGTACCTGGAGATGACAGCAAATGCAAACCAGCTGAGGTACAGGCAGGAGATGGGTTGGGAACAGAGCTGAGGGTCTCTAACAGGGACCAGCAGAATGTGATACTGGGTCTGGTGACTTTAGAGCAGGAAAATGACAAGGCTGTAAAGACTGACAGACTGGCATGAAACAATCTGGCAGAGGACAAGGGGAAAGTGAGTGTTTGAAGTTGATGTAAAACAGTGATAAATGTGTGTTTCCTGTTTGTCACACCAAAGAAATTATTACACGCATCCAAATGTGAATAATGAAAACATTTTCCTAAGCAAATAAAATTAGATTTTAAAGGTGTTGCCCCTTCCAACTGTCAAATATCAATAAAGCCTGACAAACAGATGCTCAAAGTGGCAGATTTATTGGACGTGTAAAGAAATACGCATCTGAGCCAAAACAGCCAAAATCCAGTTCAGAACTACACCACATTTAACAAATTCAAGAACCCAATTCCTCTCAGTATGAAAGAGAATTGTAACTTTTTTCTATCCATCTGTGCAGGTTCACATTATTCACTGCTGACTATCATAACCTAGACAAGTTAGCTGTCAATGAATACAATGGGTTATGTACATAGAGCATTTTGTCACTCACCCAGTTTAATTGGTCTGTAAAGATCAACTAGCATACTCCAACCTGGGTAGTTTAGTTGGTATAGTAACTTGTGATTGAGTAGGAGACCCACTTTCGCAAATTTGATTCGCAGCAAATAGTGAGCAGCTCGCTGGTGTCAGGACTTTTTTTCCACAGTCACTAAAGACAGATGCCACTGAACCACTGCTAAGGAAGAGAACTCTAGATGCCTCTGCTCTGTACCATTAAGACCCGTCTGAAATCTCCCTTTTATAGCAGAGATTATGGAGAAAGTTGTTCTTGAATTCAAGCAGTAATCTTCATGAATTTCAGTCAGACCTCTGACCTCACAACAGCACTGAAACAGCACTTATCTAAGTATTAAATGCATAACAGAAAGCTGACTACTAATTCAGGTCACGCCTCCGTCTTTGTTTTGTCAGATCGCGGTGCTGTGATTGACAGTGTAGATCACAGAATCCTGTTGCACAGGTTGGAAAATTGGGTTTGACTGTCTGGAGCTGTGTTTAATTGGTTCAGGGCTTAGAAGGCTGGAGTTATTTTGTCACCATTTGTAGCAATGAATATGAAAGAGTGGCTATGATTTGTGGAATCCCCCAATGTTCAGTTCTGTTCAATCTGTACATGCCCCTTTTTGGTCACTTTCTACAAAACTCCAACATTAATTATCACAGTTACACAGATTTGTCACAAAACTGCAGCCCAATAGACATGTTGGGTAGTAGCCTAATGTGTTGTAGTTTTTATAACATTTTACTGTAGTTTAGGGGAGTCGTCTTGCTGAATGGCTCCAGTGCATCGTAGAGCCACAAAATGGAAAACACAAAAATTATGGCAAAACAGTGTAATGGTCTAAATCCACTACTTACTTATTCTTCTAATATGTGTTCAGTAATTATACTGTTGTCCATGAAGTTGGAGTAAAATATTTTTACGTCTCCACACGAAATGATTGTGAAAAATGTGATTTATTCTTGATAGAAGTGAAACTAGGACTCAGTGTGCAATCATTGCACCTGGTCAAAGGTGAGTAATGATGTGTAGAAATACAAATAAAAAAAGGAATGTGTCTGAAAATTTGATTATTCCAATTTTAAGGGCAACAGTGTATTTTATATGATTGTGTTAGACAACAACAAATATCTCTGAATTTCCTTTTCACAGTTGTATAGTACTGGACATATTGCAAAACTGTCAACAGGTGAGTATGTAGAGTATGGACATTACTGGAAGGAATCTGCAGGTGAGTTTGGAGAGGTCAACAGTGTGAAAAATTACTGCAGGAGAGACAGAGGGAATACAGTTTTACACAACAGACATTTTAAATTGTTAAGGCCGAAAACACACAAGTTTAGTAATCAGTGACGTTAAACAAATGGTTCTTGAGGTTACTCTTAGTGGCAAGTAAGAAGACTCTGACTAGAAAATGGCTGAAAAGAGACATACCCACTATAAATGACTGGATTGATGTGGTGTACAATATATATGTCATGGAGAGAATCACATTTAAATTAAGATGTAAAACTGATATTTTTACTGAAAATTGGTCAGAATGGCTCACTTAAATTGTAACTGCGAGACTGGACTTTGTATAATGTCTAAGGATCCTCAAACTTTACTGTAAAGGAAAAAAAAAAAGTATGGGTATACCAGTATATTGATGCAGGTGTGTGATGTATGTATATGTGGACTAGATGCTGCTCTAAGGCTGGACTCTCCCCTCTTGCTGCTTGTTTGTTCTGTATTGTTTTGTTAGTGTAAGTATTTGTGTTATGTTTTTTTCAAAAACAAACAAAAAAACCAAACAAAAAAACAAAACAAAAAACAAAAAACAAAAACACACACACACACACACACACATATGTTTTTTTTCTCCAGTCTCTTTTCATTAGATGAAACAAGACAATACAGGAAGTATGTGTGCAGTGTTAAAAACAGACAAAATCTGCACTAAAGTCTGTTTAGTGTGATGTCTGTTCACATAACAAAAAGTCCCCCCAACTATGAAAAAAACATCTGACATGTTGAATGAATCCTGATGTACAACACCAGAAAATTGATGCATTAAATGATATGTTGTCTGACATGTAACATATGAAGTGCAAAGGGAGATCACACTGAATACTCAGTCCTTTGGTCTGTAGCAGCTGTAGTACTTTATATCCTGGTTGTATTGTACTACAGAAAATGAAACGGTGGATGTAGGGTCATTATGACTTTGCTACAATAACAAACCTAATGGTGGTAAGACTTTTGCACAGTTTTGTGCTCATCTTTGTTGTAAGTAATTCATCATACACCCCACACATAGTTCATGCTGCATATGAGGGTCAGATGTGGCAGTGGAACAGAGCCATCATTTGTGTTATCAGTAACACCTTTGCTTTTCCTTCTTGTACAGTTCACACTGACCGCTGTGAACAAAGGTCTATAGACTTGAGACTTGTAAGAGTAATGATGGCTCTGTTCTACTCAACTATCAACTGAAGCAGCCTGCAGCACTACAAAGAAATGAAACCAGTGACACAGCTATTTTTAATGACAGTTACACCTATGTGTTCTCTGCCATAACTCATCATACTGTCTGCTCCAAAAAAGCTCTATGAAGCAGGATTAGAGAGCAGAGAGTGGAGTGTGGATGGGAAGGAGAAACCATGACAGATACACACAGTGTAATTATATAAGACTGAGTGGGCTGCATGATGTGGCTTATGTCTTGTAAGATGAACACTTGACTTAACTACCATCTACTTTTAGTGATATCACTTTGCTGTCATTTTCAAAGGACTGCTGACAACCAAACTTATTTTCACACCTAAACTGTCCAAGCATAACACAGCATTGAGAAAGACATGAGAGAGATGAAAGATAAAAGTTGTGTCTGATGATAGTGAGTGGTGGTTTCATGCTGTTTGGGGACAGAGGGCCGAAAGCAGAAGTCCTCAAACTCTCCATACTTCCATCTGAAGCACATCTCATGGGTATTGATATTACATATGATGATGGGTGTTGAAATTTGAAATAATCTCTGACAGTAGATATCCCATTCCTTCTGCTGTTCTCTACAGAATAAAGTTGAATGTGACATACAAAGTTAAAAAACAAACTCTAAATCATTCTTTCCATACATGATACTCAGTAATGACAACCAGTACATTCCAAGTGGAGCTTCTTAAATACATCATTTATCACTGAGTGTTTTTATATCAAGTGTGAACTGTATCTAACGTACTAGAAATCACCTTATGTAGACTTTTTTTGTTTTCAAATATGTCCACAATATGCTTATATAGCATTTTACTTTCCATTATTTTATCAGTTTTAGGTGAAAATTAAGTCACTTATCTGCCTACTCACAAGTTTTATATAACACAAACATCAGAAATACGAGATCATTTTTACAGAGCAGATGAAGATGAGACAAAAGATGTCAATTTTTATTTTATTTTATGTTATTTTATTTCATCTTGTTTTTTGACTATTTAGAATCTTCATCCAATGGCTCCCAGATGTTTTCACATTGAGGCCCAAAAGAAAAATGAAGTGTCTCTGAGATGTGACCTGGCACACTGTATATTATTGTTGCCTTATGATATAATTTCCATTGTTTTTAACATTGTTTTCATTGTATTGTATCTTTTTTTGTTGTTTTTGTCTTGTTACATCTTTTACATTGTCTTTGTGTTTAATATAATTTTTTATATTGTCTCATCAGTTAGGTTGTTTTTACACTGTTTTGTCTTGTTCCGTCTTTTACTTTAACCTATTGAGGACAACATTTGTAAACTGGCAGAGAAAGCCAGTTCATTATTGTAACCTATTAGTGCATGTCTTTGGATGGTGGGAGGTACCAATGCATGCATATATATATATACAGGGGTTGGACAAAATAATGGAAACACCTTCACCTCAAGATGATAATGCCCCAATCCATACAGCTAGAATTGTTAAAGAATGGCATGAGGAACATTCTAATGAAGTTGAGCATCTCGTATGGCCGGCACAGTCCCCAGACCTCAACATTATTCAGCATTTATGGTCAGTTTTAGAGATTCAAGTAAGACGTCGATTTCCACCGCCATCGTCTCTAAAAGAGTTGGAGGGTATTCTAACTGAAGAATGGCTTCAAATTCCTTTGGAAACAATTCACAAGTTGTATGAATCAATACCTCGGAGATTTGAGGCTGTAATTGCCGGAAAAGGCGGACCTACACCATATTAAATTATATTTTGTTGATTTTTTAAGGTGTTTCCATTATTTTGTCCAACCCCTGTAAATATATACTACATGTACATGTACATATTATAATGTAATATATTTATATTAAATATCAGAATAGAATGTCAGAAGGTAAACCTTTTACTTACAATAGTGTTATGCATACTGTAGAGAGTATACAAATGAAAACAGCGCTCCATCAGCTGGACCTATTAGTTTCATCTGACTTGTAATAGGATGTACTCAGCCTGGGGAAATGGTTGCATAATGTCCACTTTGGCTCTGGAAGGAGCAATTCAGTCTGAATTAACAATGTTAATGTTATCAGATGTCATTAGCGTTGCCTTACTGGGGCTTTGATATTAACATTTTTACAAAAGGTTTCTATTAATTGCATCTCCTCGTGTTGTGGAAGAGGTGATATGATGTAGAAAAAAAAACCAAAAAATCTGCTTCTCAGTGGTTGTTTTCTCAGATAACAACGCTCTGTCAATAAACCAGTGTGTGTTCATGCACAGTGTTTCAAGTGAATAATTTGGACAGAAGTCCTGTTTTTCACTCTGCTGTGATGGGGAATAGCCCTCCACTATGCATCAGGATGTTAAATACAAAAGGGGCTTTTACATCAGTGTGACAGAAGACTTAAATTTACAATGAAATTATCGGTAAAATGTCCTTGTTTGATGATGTGGCAGTTATTTTTTATTACGTTAACTCACAGTATGTAGCTTTTTAGGGTTACATTATGAAAAATGCCTAGGTTTAGGTTATGTATTTGCATATTTCTTGACTTGAACACATTATATTATATGTTCATGGTTTAAGTCGACTGGCAGTTTCTGTTATTTAAAAGCGTGGGACCATGTTAAAAATAGATGTTTTGAATTTTACATCAGTCAGTCAAGGATTCTGTTGGAAAGACTAGATTCATCAAACATGAAACATCGAATCAAAGACTCAGGGCTGGCACGTTGGTGAAGTTTAGCCCATACCAGACTCTAAAACTCCGATTAATATACTTTCAGATACTTTCATTTTGATCTTCATTTGTCTCGACACTAGGGAAATACAGCACTAAACTGGGGTGTTAAAGGCACATCTTTATCTGAACTTTTTCTATTTTATTACATCATATAGTTTGAATACACATTTATTTTCTGAAAAGACTATTTCTCCCTGCGATCCAGTTTAATATCAATAGAATTGTCTGCAGCTGTCCCATGTTTAATGTAGTAAATATTCATGTGTGACTCAGCCTGCAATATTATGTCTAACATTTCTTTCAGCTCTGTCTTTATTTGCTTCCTGTGAAACCACACCTAAGAAAAAAACAACAGGAAGGGTTCACTTTTTCATAAACTGCCAGAACCAAAGTTTGGCAGTAAGCTATTTGAGCTATTTGAGCTGCCTGTTTCATGATTTTATCCTTTTCCTCTGAGGAAAAGACAGAGGCCACAAGAAGCCTGAACTATCTGACCAAGTTAACATTTCTAAAGTTGCCCTTGTTTCTTTGTGAGCCCCTTCAGGCGTGTCTGTCCAAGACAACCAGCCCCCTCCGGCTGCTTCCCAATTAGCGGCCATGCATCTGTGCTGATTAGTCAACAGCTTTTCAACCCCTGCCAGCAAAGGAAGCCAAAAATGAAAGAAGGAGCTCCTGGCCTAGATACCCAACTATTCAAAGTCTAACAAGGTGAAGCAGCATGCAGTAAATACAAATGTGAGAGAAGCTGTTTGCCTTCTGAGGACAATGGAGGAAGGAAAACAGATTCAATTTGAATCACTTTCACTGTAATTTTAAAAAACAAAAAGGATGAATTTAGCATCAGGTTAGTGTTTACAACCTGGTGCAACTGCTAATCTCAATTGACTGAATGTTGAATCATTAGTGTTTTAACAACTAAGCTTGTGTACAGTGGTGTACCTTTTCAGTCAGGGGCTCGTTTCTGGGCTCGCTCACTAGTTTGTTAACCCCAACGCAATGTAAAATGCATTATCCTGTTACTGAGTTAGTTGGTTAAAAGTCTGCGCTCGCTAAGTTCCATGTTACAGGGACGGTCTGCGTTAAAATGATAATGTAATCTTGTAGTTTCATTTCACTCAATTTCTGTCATGTATTTCCTTTGAAATATAGTTTACAGTTGAAAAAGAAGATTTTTAACAGAAATTTGACAATATCTTTAATATCAGATTATCACAAGTGAACACAAGTGACAGACCATGAAGTGTCGTATGGTGCCGCTAGCTAAAATTGCTAGAGTGAAATAAATCAATTTTGTATCAATCCGACACTGATAAGACAAAAACGAAGGGAATTTTATGCATAAACATTTTATGCATAATAAATATAATATTTACACTTTATATCAATTGAAATTAACGGTAAATTGTTGGAATTAAAATTAGGACAACTAGTTTATTTACAATTAACTAACTGATTTTGAAAGATAAATCAAATGTTTTTATGTGTGGTATATCATTTTATTACATCAAATATTAATTGATATACAAGTTTTTAACATAAAACTATGTGATAAACACCAACTAATAACAGAACTTTTCTGCAAATTTAAGCCCTATTATATGTTGTATAACAATATTTGTCCTTATTTATAGGTAATTTGATTGTTTGAATACATGTAAATATTCTTTATTAAACATTAAAAAAAAAAAAAGAAAAAAAAAAAGCTAAATCTCATGCAACGTTAGGGCAAAAAACTGAATTTTAATTGTGGAAAATTACCGTATTTTTATGAGATAGTTATTTTCCATTATTTAACAGTATTTTTTCAGCACTTTTGCTGCCAGAATAATATCATTTTTTTTTTAGGTTTTTTTTTTTTTTTTTAAAGTGTATAGTTGCAAATAGCGAACTAATGATGGTTTGGCCAACGCAATGAGCCCAGAAATGGATTTTGCGTTCGCTAAACCTCTATGTTTACTGACCCATCATTAGCTCGCTGTTTGCAATGAAGGGTACGCTAACGAGCCCTTTCACTATTTAACCCAGAAACAAGCTAATACGTGAAAACGTGTGAAAGCATTCCCATTAATATTTGTCCAGTGTTTATGATAATCCTTTTCAGTTTGTGGCCTAAAGAATAAATTTTGTGTTTCCTCAGGACCACTCTGGACCCCATTCAGTGTGTCATAAATTTACATAGTGCCGACATTAATGTCTACTGAGCTTCTGAGCATCAGTCAATAGAAAGTTAATGTGATCACTTGTAACACTGACTTAAGTTATGTAAGAGGGAACACAGAGACAACATGCGACAGACACAGGAAACAGTTCAGTGCAACATACATAAAATCTGTTTTTTTCCATCATGCTTGTCATGTTACATCTTTTACATCTTTCATCTTTTTGATTTCGTTATATCTTTTAGAACTGGGGTCTCTCATCTGCTATCTATTTTGTAGCTTTGGTCAGGTTAACGACAATATTGTTTGACCCAATAAAAACATCTCTGACCCATTTTGTACCCCAACCCTAAGTTTGGGAAGAAGAGCGCACTACTATTTTTCCACAGTTTATTGCCAACAGTACACAGGTTATGCTTTTACCAGTGTTTGCTAGTCTTTCTGTGTGTTAGCAGTCTAGCTTCCTCAGCCTGGCGTATTTTGTGTGAGTTCCTGATGGTTTTATTTTAAGTCAATGGTCAAGTTCAGGAATATTTATTAACATGGGGCCAAAATGTAAACATCAATTCTCAGTCAAAAGCATCTAATTTGATTGTGGTGGCCACATACAGTACAGGTATAATGTCAAGATTTAGCGGCACAAAAAGAGTACCCCTGAAAGGCTGAAGGTCAATTCACCGTATCAACTTTTTTACATTGTTGTCTTCCAGAAAACAAAATAAAATGTGGAGTGAAACTTCTGGGGATGTTGTATAATTGTGGTAAATGGTTGCTGTGGTGATAGTTTTGATGGAGGTTTGCTCTCTGAGGGCTTATGTTTACTGAATTTTCCATTGTTCTTGCAATATGCATTTGTTTATGTTAACTATCTCACAGTCTACATGAAAGCAGATCTGACACGATCATTTAGTTTCATTTACTTTTATTGTGTTGTTATTTTCTTTGTTCTTTTGTTCCTATTACCATTGTATATTCCTTTGTTACAATGTCATGCAGTGCATTTATTTAGGAACGTGCAGCTCAGCATTTGCTGCTTTGTATGCTATAGAGCAGGGCTGTCAAACTCATTTTAGTTCAGTTTCACATTCAGCTAAATTTGATCTGAAATGGGCCGAACCAGTAAAATAATAACATAATAATATATAAATAATATCAACTCCAAGCTTTTCTCTATGTTTTAGAGCAAAAAAGGCAAATTTACATTATAAAAAGATTTACATCGACAAACTATCCTTTCAAAAGATGTGAATAACACGAACAAACTGAAAAAATAAGTTCAATTTTAACAATATTAAGCCTCAGTTTTATAATTTACACATGTTTATGATAACTTATAGATCACAGTAGATCTACAAATACACAAAACATTTTGAAACAGGCAGAATATTGTTAAAATTATACTTACTTCTCTTAAGACATTTCAGCTTGTTCATATTTGTTCAGGTTATTCACATTTTTCTCGAAATTATACTTTGTTTTAGTGTAAATACATGAAAATATTTACATTTACAAAGAGAAAAATTTGGAGTTGTCATTATTTTTAGGATATTTTGATAGTATTTGACTGGTCCTGCCCACTTGAGATTGAATTGGTCTGAATGTGGAACCTGAACTAAAAGGATTGTTAATATTTTAGTGTAATTTTTGCATTTCACAAATTCATCCCCAGGGCCGGACTGGACCCTTTGGCGGGCCGGATTTGGCCCCCGGGCCGCATGTTTGACACCTGTGCTATAGAGGATGTCATCGCCGACAAGTCTGGGTCAAACCAACTGAAGGTTTTACTTTTGTGAAATAAAGCTTTGTATTTATTGTTTGTTGTCATCAGTAACCTATATGCATCACTTCCTTTTCATAAAGCCATTTAACATTAAACATAACCTACTTGTGCATTTTAAGCCACAGAAGGATTTCCTTGTATTAAGGTCATCACAGAGGTCACCTGCTTTACTGTCGGTACTGTCTGATCAGGTCTGGTGTGAATGAGCTGCTCTGTAAATAGCCATTTATGGTTTATGTCCTGGATGGGAGGGGAGGCTGCACAGTCAGACACATATGCCTTTAGTGTGATTTATTTTGAGCTTTCAGTTTTGAGATATTTTTCTTTTTCTTTTCTTTTTTTTCCATGTAATGGCCATCACTGAGAAATACATTTTTATTTGTGTGATGTCTGCTGAGTCTGCCTGCCTACCACCTTCCCTGTTCATGCAGTTTACATCTTAGATGATGTGACAGAAAACCGAAAAGAAGTAACTAATTTAAAAGATGTTACACTCTTAAATTTAAGTATCCAGTGGTGCTCTGCTGCTGTCGTAAAAGTAAGGAAGGTTCTGTTTTATGTCTTTGGCAGGGTAGGACCTTTCTGTGTGGATCTCCCTGTCTTTGCTCCAGTTTCCCCTAACACCAAATAAAAAAATAAAAAATGTGTTCTGTTAATTCTCCTGTCAGTGCCTTTAACTGAGGCTGAGAAACTGGAGCTGGTCCCTGGACAGTGCATAATGGTTGCATACTACTCATAATGCTTAGGATGGGACAAATGTGGAGAATGAATTGCCCTACAGTGATCGCTTAAAAAACATCCTACAGTAAGGAGTGTTCAGTTAATGCAACAGCATGAACTGTAATTATATCCCTGAGGTCCAGTACAAAGTGATCCCTGACAAACTTCACATGGAATTCACTAGTTCAGACATTTGCGCATAAACATCATGAATCTATCCAATCCAACTTCATTTGTAAAGCACTTTAAAACAACCGCAGTGGACCAAAGTGCTGTACAGAAGAATAAATAAAACCAAAATAAATGAATAAAATACAAAAATAGATTAAAAGACATAGAACTGTACAAAAAGAAGAAAACAGAGTTGTACAGAGGAATAAATAAAACCTAAATAAAAGAATAAAATACAAGAATAGATTACAAAAAAACATTAAAAGCTGTATAATTTAAAAACAACAAAAAGTGAGAACAATAAACCAATACCAAATAAAACAACAGAATAAAAATAATACATTCAGACATCTCACATGGTTTCAAAAGCCAAGGAGAAAAGATAGGTTTTAAGAAGGGATTTCAAAACAGACAGAGGAGACCTGTCTGATATGCACTCAAAAAAATGATTCTTGGCTCTAATAAACATGAAGTAATATTTTAAAGCAAAATGTAACTGATATATATGAAATTTAAAGTTTATTTATCCGAAAAAGTCAAACATAATGTGAATATGCTTAGTATAAAGTGAATCTAAACAAGTAAAGTAAACTTTATTTACTAGATCACATAAAAAGGCTGAGCGTCACAGTCAAACACAGTTTATGTAAAAGTTTGCATTAACTAAAGCAAATCTGACTGAAGGTATTTAATTTATTCATATTGACTCAATATGATAGAAAAAAACATTGTATTAAATGCAACTCTTTACATTAAACTTATGTAATAAAATTACATGGAAAATTTACATGTAATTAAAATACATAAAGTCAACATTTTTGGCTTAATTATTTTTTTGAGTGTGGACAGGCCGATTGTTCTATAGCTTAGGAGCTGCTGCAGCAAAGGCACGCTCACCCCTGAACTTATGCTTAGTTTTTGGTCCACCCAGGTGCAGCTGATCAGCTGACCTGAGAGAGCGGCCGGGGTGTATAAAGCTAAATAAATGGATAAATGCCAGAAAACACAAAATAATGAATGAAAACAGGTGAAAGACTAAACAGTGAAATTAAACCACAAGTGTTTTTAACATTTTTGAGCTCAGGATTTATTCAGTAACACCAGAAACCATAGTTCGATGATACCCTGGATACACAGTCAGCATTAGCCCTGTAACAATGTAACACAATACTAGCTAGAGCATGTACAAATACATTTTTACACTACCAGCCAAAAAAATAAACCAGTCTCACACTAATATTTTGTTACCCCGCCTTAGTGTTTTGCAGCTTGTAGTCACTATAGCATTGTTTTGATATGCTGATGGAATGTCATAGTGTGTATTTCCATCATTTTTTGGACAAATGATGTTGTTAACCTGATCAGCTGAAACACAGGTGTCAAACATGCGGCCCGGGGGCCAAATCTGGCCCGCCAAAGGGTCCAATCTGGCCCGTGGGATGAATTTGTGAAATGCAAAAATTTCACTGAAGATATTAACAATCAAGGATGTTCAAATCATTTTAGGTCAATTTAATCTAAAGTTGGTCAGAACCAGTAAAATACTGTCATAATAAACTATAAATCATGAACATTTTCGTCTTTGTTTTAGTGTAAAAAAGTTAAATTACACAAAAAATGTGAATAACTTGAACAAATATGAACAACCTGAAATGTTTTAATAGAAGTACGTGGAATTTTAAAAATATTCTGCCTGTTATTTAATGTTTTATGTATTTGTAGATCCACTGTGATGCGCATGTATAAATGATAAACTAAGGCGTAATATTTTTAAAATTGCACTTATTTTTCTTAAAAGTTTTCAGGTTCATGTTATGTTCAAGTACAGTTCGTAGAATTTTTATCACATTTTCATCATGGAATTTTACTTTTTTCACTCAAAAACATAGAGAAAACTTTGGAGTTGACATTATTTATCAGTTCTTATCTTATTATTTATATTATTTTACTGGTCCGGCCCACTTTATATCATATTAGGCTGAATGTGGCCCCTGAACTAAAATGAGTTTGACACTCCTGAACTGAAACAACCCCAGGTCATAACAGTGTCCCCACAGGCTTGTACTGTAGGCACTAGGCATGATGGGTAATCACATCATTAGCCTCTCTTTTCACCCTGATGCAGCCATCACTCTGGAACAGGGTCAGATCACATGACCTTGTTCTATTGAAACACAGTCCAATCTTTATGCTCCCTTAAACTGTTGGTGGTTTCAGATATGAGAAGCTACTCACTGCATCAGTTAGTGAACGAGTTACAGTTGAAAAATCTAATTCACTGCAGTAATTATCCAACAGAGGGATTTGAACTATTTGCTCAGTTAAATCCAGGGGAACAGACAGTGTATAATGCATCAATTAAAAAGGAGAAATTATTGAACTTATCTCATATTGTCTCATTTATTTACTTATGAACTCATTAAAAGGGTCATATTTTGCTGAACCCTTTTCTTAGTCTTTGGTTTATTTCTTTGTGTATTTGGACCCTAATAGTTCCAAAAGTTTGAATTTGAACCCTCCAGGTGCTGCAAAGCTATCTTTATATTCAAAAACTGAGTAGATTTCACGTTTCAATTCCTGCTTAATTTGTTATGTTTTATAACTAGTTACGTCAGGGCATTTGCACATATAAGGGCCAGATTTCTCTGAGTATGACATAATTGTTTGTCAGCAGCAGCGGTTGTAGTCCATATTGAAAATATGTCCAAACCTCGAGCTGATTACCTAAAATGTTTAGTTGTTGGTTGTATTAATGAACACAAGTGGCTGAACGGGACAGAGCAGGAGGGTGTGAAGGGGCGGGGTGTGAAGTGTCTCCTGTGCATTTAAAGGGCCAGCGCTCCAAACCACCTTTCTGGTGTCATTCCTCAGAAATAGGATTGAAGATGGACCTGTGGAGTTGAATGAATGAAGAATTCAGACCCAAGCAGAGCATTTACAGTTTATGTAGACCACAGGGAAATATTGAAAATGCATAATTCCATTTAAAAAAGCAAAATATCACTCCTTTAAAGTATCATGACCACATAAATTGACTGGCTATCTGTTGTAATGTTCTCAGAAATAAACTGTTGCCAGTTGTTGAGCTGGTGTGTCTCTGTGGGACTCACTCTTCTACACACAGTGTGTCTTGTCTTGGACAGTTAAGTGGAAGGCCTGGCGCTCAGGTCAGGTTTTATCTCTCAGTAAGCTGATCGTCAGGGGTCTGTCTGTTTGGGCAGATGGTGTGGGGGGCTGGGGGCTGGGGGGTTAGGGGCAGAGGGAATGTGAGACCACAGTAAAAGACATGGATGACTTATTAATAATGGCTCCTTATTATCCCTCAGCCCACACTATCCCCTTTATTAAATGGGTGCTTCTATGAAACTGGGTTCATTTTGGTACCTGGCACTTGGCCAGATTTTTTAGACCCAATAATACAAGAGCGCTTTAGATGTATTTCCCCCCAGGATGTATCTGATGATGACCTCAGATAAATGCAAAAAAATTATACTCTTGCTCTGAGCCAACCAAAAATTAATGAATTTTTAATAAAATATTGGGGCCAAAAATAGGACCAAAATTGGGACATGAAAAACTACCTAGGTGTCAGATTTGCATCTGAAAACATGGCTGTAAAGGGTCTAACAAAGCGCTATAAATAAAGACACTGTTAAATTTGATGATCCTAGTAGTTTTTCTAATCCACACATGTGGGTTTTTCATCAATCTCAGTCTCATTCCAGGTTTTGCGTGTAAACCATCGTGTCCACTTGCGTTACATGCAGAACCTGCCAAGTTAAACGCATATAAATCGAGAATGATTTTGCAACAGTGGTCATTTTTGTGAAACACTGTGCCTTGCATAATTAGTTCAATTCCTCAAATGTGTTGTATCTGAAAAATAGTTTCTCTTTTCTCTCAGTAAGTATTTATTTTTCTAATAGACCCAAAGTGCTTCCAAACTTGCTCCATAACATTAGTCTACATCTCGTTTGAATTTTTAGTCACCATGTCCTGTTTTTAGGACCAGTTTCGTAGAAGCACCCACATACAAGCATCTCATATGTCACGACAGAGACGTACAGGCACATGATTAAAAGAAACATTTGATGAATATTATAAATGAATGTGTCTGGAAATTCAACTTGGAGAATTGGTCACTGGTCATGAATAGTTTTAGCTCCAACAGGTTCAACATCGGGTCATATCTCATTCTGACGCAATGGAATTACATAAGCTGCTGTGGTTTTAGCTCTTAGCAATGCATTTACATTTTTAGTATTTTCTCCATCTTCCAAAATTACCAACTAGTTGCTATGTGATATTTAGTGACTTTGAGTGGTGGGAACATGTATCTTTTGCATTAAAGTAAGCATTTTACCCATTCTGAGCTTGATAGTTCGGCTGGTTATTTTTTTCAGCAACATAACAAGTGATGGGAGAACAAACAATAACTCAAACTATGAATTATGAAAGAGCTGCAGCATCTGAAACCAACCACAATGAACATTTGACAGATAAACAGAACCACAGTGCTTCAGTTTCAGCCTCACAGTTTGTCATGTCTTTATTGTATTGTGATTGTCTCTCTCAACTCACCATATATTTGTTATTAGTAAGTTTTTTTTGTTTGTTTTGTTTTTAATTTTTATCAATTACTAGAAATTTCAGGCAACCCCATGTGGGGTCCCGACCCCAAGGTTGAAAAACACTGACGTATGAGGTGCTAATAAACAGACATTATGATAATTCATGATCATTTTGTAAATTTTACTCCAGAAGAACAAAGTGATTTTGGGGGTCTTGAGCTAAAAAGTTCTAACCCTCTTAAGCATGTGAGTACTGAATAGCTCAATGTGAAGCTGTTCCCAATAAGTTTTTCCTCCACATACAGTTGTTGTGCTTCATTTGTGTATTGCCTGTAAAGATGATGTCATTATCAGAGCTTTTTGCCTTTTCAGCAGAATTTGTTCTGCAAAAAACCTCCTAAAAACCTCTTAATGGTTCAATCCACACAGATGCGTCTGTAAATTGCAGTGACAGTGAAAAGGAAGCAATCTCCTCAAATGTTGTATCTCACATTAACCCAGTGTCATACAGATGGATGTTGACTGTGATGGGCGTTGTGCCGTTCTGCTCCTTCATGAAGCTTTTAAAGTCCTGAAGCTTCTGGCAGCACAACACACGGACTGCTTTAAACAGTTTACAGGGCTTTTTGGGATGTGGTTGGGCATAAAGCTGCCTGGCTTTCAGGCTGAAACGTGTCTTAAAAGGCAACAGCATTAGCATGTCAAACATAAGAGAGGTCAAGTGGTTAAAAAAAAAAACACTAATGCCGACAACGATGATAAAAGTAACCATCCAATAAACTGAATATGTGTATGAACCTTATTCATAGTCTCTGTTTGAAGGATTCTACAAAACACTAGTAGTTTATTATCCATGCCAATATTCTGTGCCAGAGTAACAAGCAATGTGCTTTTTATGCAAAAAAAAAAAAGAAAAAAAAAAATGATGGAGTGGAGGCCAAACTTTTCAACCAAAACCAAAGCCTTTTCTAACCAAGACTATAATCTAAACTTGTCCAAGTCCTAGTTGCTGTCCTTAAAAGCATTCTGTATGTTCTATGAAACTGTAGTGAAAGAATGAAACGGAAACTGAATTTGTCAGAAACATTATAGAACTGGAACCGTTGTTCTTCCCCTTTACAGAAGCTTTTCATCTATAGGAGGTGAATTCCAAACTATAGACATGGTGGAGACTTAATGTGCCTTTAAAAAAAGAAAAAAAAAAAGAAAATACCATTCTTTCTTTACTTTAAACATGTATTTCTCATTAAAAAACCATCAGCGAGGTTAAGAGGATGTATTATCTTTCCAGTCCAAAGCTCCTCCTCATATTATTTTCACAATAAGAAATATCTATAATTGCTTGTCTGTTCTGTTAAAGTCATCTTAGGAGAATGCAAATCAAGTAAATCAGGCCTAAAATAATTCAATATTTTCATATCTTAAAAAATTAAGGATATGTAATCTGGTACCAAGTTGATAATCTTTACTCTTATTCAGCAAAATCAGCTCAGTGTGTTGGGGGGAATTTTTGGGAGCAGCTTTAGAGAAAAAGAACCAAAAGTCTGTGTATGGTTTTAAGGGAAGTTACACCTGCGATGTTACCAAACAAATCTTCCCCAAAGGACCTGCAGCAGGTCAAAGAAAGGACTTTTGTTTTGTTTTTAAGAAATCCCTTCTTCTCCTATTCTTATGTTCTAATTTTGCATTTATCATCATGTAAAAATCCTAAGAAAAATCCTGCAAGCTGGTCTTGAAGCTAAAGGAACTTTTGAATATCATAATCATAATCAATAATGTGTAATCAGGACAAATCAATAATAATCAATAATCGCAATACGCAATGTGTAATAACCATCAATGTGCAATAACTATAATCGACAGTGTGCAATAATCACAATCAGCAATATGTAACAATCAACAATGTGCAATAACGAAAATGTAAAATGTGTTAAAATAATTACTGTACTTACCTCTCACTGTCCTCTGCACCTAAATAGGTATGAATGTGGGAATGTAAGACTTGACTGAATGGGAAGGGGGGGGGTGTTTTTTTTTTTTTTTTTTTTTTTTACTATTTTTACTATTTAATGCTATTTAAATATTTTGCATTGTATATTTCCTTTTTTTTTAACTCATGAAGTAACTATTTCTACATTTATAATTTCATTGTGTATGCTCTGTGTATACAATGACAACAAATGGAATCTTCACTTTTTAATGTTGAATATCCTCCTGAGATCCAGTAAGTAAACGTTTTCACCATTTTACATTAACTAATTGCCTTAATTGGAAACAGCATGATGCAACAGTTCTGTCAGATACATTTTTATTTTTTTAATATAACGTCCTTTTCAGTGGACTTTTTTTTTCTTTCTTTTTTTTTTAAAGTAAAGTTGTGAAACTCTTGTCCACTACAGAGGGCAAAAGTGCATTGCAGGGTCTCAGGAGGATATGCTTGAGAATGCATAGTCACAAAGTTGACAGTAGGCCTGTTTTTCTGAGTTCCTGAAAAATGTATTTTTTAGAGTTATGTGGTTCTGACAGGACAACGAACCTTCAAACATATGATGATCTCATAGAATCTGCTGCATTAATGTAGATTAAATACCCAACCATTTATAAAGCAGCTCAAATGAGCTCAACATTAAACCTTTATGGTGGTAAAATGTTTCCAAAAGCATCATTTATAATGGTCACATACTGACAGGGATGGTTTTACTCGCAGTGAAAACTCTGTCTTCACACATCACAGCTACTGAAGTCAACATCAAGAGGAAAAAAGATGCAAAATGTGAAAACACAGACCTTCTTTTGCATCTTTGTTCTCTCAGTGCAAATCAAGAGTAAACACATAAATACAGTCATGACGGTGTTTCATGACGCTGTGGAAAAGTAAAGCCACTTTTCTGAGATTTTGTGTTGAGCTCCTTAGAGGGAGAAAAAGTGTTGATTCCTGTTACATCACATGAATTAAAATATACAATATATTTTTCCCACAGATGCCAAAAAAGAGAAGGACCACCAATCAGTGCAACTGGATGTACATTTTGCTGGATGTACATCAGTGAAACTGGATGTACATTCACAGACTTTTAACTAAATAAGGTTTTGAATGTAAACCTTTTACTTATGGTGGAGTATTTTTGTCGCGTGGTTTTTGATTGAAGCACAACACAACATTTGTTTATGTTTATGCATTTGGCAGACGCTTTTTTCCAAAGTGACTTACAGGGGAAAACCAATCAAATCACTCAATCAATCAGATTTTATTTATATAGCGCCAGATCACAAAAGGTTATCTCATGACACTTTATATATAGAGTTGGTCAAAACCAGGCTCTAAGCCAATTTACAGAAACCCAACAGAATCCTCCAGGAGCAAACACTTGTGAGTGGTGACAGTGGTGAGGAAAAACTTCCCTTTAACAGCAGAAACCTGGAGCAGACCCAGACTCCTGGAGGATGGACGTCTGCCTGGACCAGTTGGGGTTAAAGAGAGAGAGTAAAGAAAGAGAAAAAGAGAGAGCGATAGAGATAGAGACTGGGGGAGAGGGGGAGAAGGGGAGAAGGGGGGAGTAAGGGGAGATACATGGAGGCGGTTGAGGATAAGT
This sequence comes from Sphaeramia orbicularis, assembly GCF_902148855.1. Classification (NCBI taxonomy): domain Eukaryota; kingdom Metazoa; phylum Chordata; class Actinopteri; order Kurtiformes; family Apogonidae; genus Sphaeramia; species Sphaeramia orbicularis. Next base: position 2,658,157 of record NC_043969.1, on the reverse strand, counting down.
GAGTGGTGATGATGAGGGCAGGGAAGAGGCAGGACCACCGCAGCAGGTCCAGAGATAATCGTGAAAGAATCTGTGATAATCCTGGGAAAAACCTTATTAGAATATTTAAAATGGAATGTTTGAAAGTGCTAGGACAGGGGGTGCTCTCGGAAGAGCTGGGTCTGCAGGAGCTTCTTGAAGATAGGCAGGGATGATTCTGTTCTTGTAGCACTTGGTAGAGCGTTCCACCAACGTGGAACGACCCATGAAAAGAGCCTGGATTGTCTTGTACAAGGTCTGGGGACCACCAGACAACGTTCCCCAGACGAGCGGAGTGGTCGTGGGGCGACATAAGCTTTTATTAGTGCACCTAAGTAGACAGGAGCAGACCCACGGGGAATTTTGTAGGCTAGGATTAAAGATTTGAATTTGATGCGGGCAGCTATGGGTAGACCAGTGTAACTCAATGAGTAAGGGGGTGACATGTGCCCTTTTAGGCTGATTGAAGACCAGACGCGCTGCTGCATTCTGGACCATCTGTAGTGGTTTGACAACACAAGCTGGGAGGCCCGTTAGAAGAGCGTTGCAGTAGTCAAGACGGGAGATAACCATAGTCTGCACCAGGAGCTGGGTGGCCTGTTCGGTTAGGTATGGCCTGATCTTTCTTAGGTTGAACAGAGTGAAACGGCATGATCGGGTGACAGAGGCAACGTGATCTCTGAAGGTCAACTGATGATCCATCATGACTCCCAAGTTACGTACTGCATTGGTAGGAGCCAGAGATAAGGAGTCAATAATGATGGAGATGTCCTGCTGTATGGTTGGCTTAGCTGGGAAGACCAGCAGTTCAGTTCTGGACAGGTTCAGCTGGAGGTGATGGGCTTTCATCCATGCAGATATGTCAGAGAGACAATCTGAGATCCGCACTGAGACTGTGGAGTCATCAGGTGGGAATGACAGATAGAGCTGGGTATCATCAGCATAGCAATGATATGAGAAGCCGTGTGAGTGGATGATCTGACCGAGTGAGGTGGTGTATATGGCAAAAAGGAGGGGGCCCAACACAGAGCCTTGGGGGACCCCCGTGGTGAGGCGGTGAACTGCTGATGTGTGCCCTAGCCAGGACACACTGAAGGACCGACCAGTAAGGTAAGATTGAAACCAGGAGTGTGCGTGGCCTGTGATGCCCATGTTCCAGAGTATGGATAACAGGATATCATGATTGACAGTGTCAAATGCTGCTGATAAGTCCAGTAGAATGAGTACTGAGGACTTGGCTGCTGCTCTAGCCTCTTTCAAGGCTTCTGTCACAGACAACAGAGCCGTTTCAGTGGAGTGGCCGATTTTGAAGCCAGATTGGTTGATGTCAAGGAGGTTATTTTGGGAGAGGAATTCTGTGACCTGTTTGAAAACCGCCCTTTCGATGATCTTAGAAAGGTATGGGAGGAGTGAGACTGGTTGATAACTCTCCACTTGAGTGGGGGTGAGGGAAGGTTTTTTGAGTAGTGGTGTTACCTGCATTTTTCATTTTCATTTCATTTTTCATTTCAACATTTTCCACTACTTGATGTTTTACAGTGTTTACTGAAAATGGAGATGAATGGAAGAAGGTTGGGAAATATTATTTCCATGGTACAGTGTTGTAATTATTGTATCCATGTCTTTCTGCTGTTGTAAAATATGGCATGGCCTGAAGTTACCTCAGGCTGAGTATTTAAGACTCTGGAAAGCAGGAAAGTAACATGACTATACACAGGGTTATTCTAAAAGAATGAACCGATTTCATTACACAATATTTTAAGAAGGAAAAGCAATAGAAAATTCCAGCCAAGTCACAAGTATTCTACTCACAATCAACTTTTATTTCCTGTCTTAAAAGAGTTCATTGTGTCCACCACCTGCAGCACGGACATCAATGCAATGAGAGAATTCCTCCCAGACACGTATCTGCAGATCACCATCCACTGAGCTGGTCGCTGTTGGTATTCAATGTTTAAGGTCATCGAGGTTAGCCATTCAAAACTTAGAAACACCTCTTTCAAATGGTCATGATGATGCTTGAGAACTGAAGCAATGCATCATGAAATCGGTTCATTCTTTTTGAATAACCCTGTATTTTCTGAGTTAAACTGAATTGACTGACTTTTGAAAATAGCCATGATTTCATGAAATAAAATCATAATGATACAAATATTCATCTCCCAAGGAATGGTCATTATTGTTCAACCAATATTTCCTGTGTTCTGTCATTTTACAGATTGTAACTCACTGTGACAGTTAGCCATAAAAGAAAGAAAGAAAGAAAGAAAGAAAGAAAGAAAGAAAGAAAGAAAGAAAGAAAGAAAGAACAAGATTGGGAACCATCAAACTAAAACAATGAGTTTGAAGATTCAACAGACTTATAGAATTATAATGAACTATATGTTTTCTCCCCCTCAAAATTCACATTTTACATGTTGGCTTCATAATTTCGTTAATTACACTCGTCTGCAAGGAAAATGCTTCCAGAATAAAAGTAATGAAATTTTATCACATGAGAGTCACTGATAAAGAAAAATCAAGTCAAAAATGCTGGTTGGCTGAACTTTCCCAGATACAGCCTTGGGTCAAAATGTGAAATTCAAGAATTAACGAGAGAATGGGTTTGACTCCAAAGGAATATTTGTCTCAGAGCTACAAGATCTACTTCAAAACACTGTCTGCACATTAGAATACATTCACTTTACAGGTTCTATTCAGTGGAAGATTTATAAAACTATTATATACATGTACATAAACCAATATATATGTGCAATAACACTTAATCATATACCTTGAAAACATCAGCAAACCGGCACTTTTGTCATTTATTTTCCAATTAATCTTATTAAAATACGTAACATTTAGCACATTTAATCTCTGAAGCAAATCATTTCTAAAAAATTGTAGACCAGTGTTATCAGTATAAAAACTAGTGGATAATTTAATTTATTTCTTGTGATGAGATTAAGTTTATCTGCTTTGTATAATTCAGAGGTGATATGGTCATTTTCAGTCTTTATTATTAGAAGATGCATGTTGCCTAAACATTTCCTTAAAGACATGTTTATTAATATGGAGAAACTAGCTCAGTGTTATTCACAGTGAACAGTCAAGAAAACAATCCTCCAGTCATCGCTGATTACAGATTATGCATATAACATTGTCTTATCATCGGCAAACTTTGAAGTCAAGGTTGTTGTTTTTTTTCAAGTCACCCCATAAACTAATCTTTATTCATAACCACTCACATTAAAATAATCTTATTTGCATTTCTACTACACATGAAACAAGTGCATTCACATTCATACAAGCAAACACATGGGGGATGGTGCATTCAGGTTCAGGGTATTTTGAAGACTCCTCAAGTAAAGGTGTAACTAATCACATACAGAACGAGTTCATTTGGATGCAGACTGAGTGGAATGACGTTTGACTTGATTAAATAGTTACAACAGATACCAATGTCCATTTAAGCCTCTGATTTTATGGAGCATAATGCCTACTTTATGGCACAATATCAGGATGTTTACGTCCATATCCTTGAACTGTGAATATGGTGAGCTACCACCAAAGTCATTAATCAACTGAGAAACACTGAGCCAGCATACAAACACATGCACCATTGATCCATTGTCCTTGGACTAAAAACCATCCATGCATATCTATGTTTACATCCTTCACTTCCTGTCATATATGATAGGCCTGTGACATGTGAAATATTTAAATGTTCAGATAACGGCTGCTTATGTCATTTTGCCATGTCTTATGAATGAATGAATGAATGAATGAATGAATGAATGAAATCTTTATTTCGAACATGTAGACAGTGAAAAAAAAGAGAAAAATCAACCAGCAAAATACAAGTACTGGTACATAAATGACTGATAAGCAAACAAACCACACACACACAAAAAATAATAGTAATAACAAATAATAATAATAATAATAATAATAATAATAATAATAATAAGAAGAAGAAGAAGAAGAAGAAGAAGAAGAAGAAGAATATAAATAAAACAAATTAATTGGAATTTTACATGCTTGAAAAGGAGTAGGAAGAAGTAAAAATTTATGTATTCCTACCCCCAATTTCTATTCCTTATGATCACCATATAGCAATTATTATTTTGTATGAATATCACTATAATAATAATAATAATAATAATAATAATAATAATAATAATAATAATAATAATAATAATAATAATAATGATAATAATAATAATAATAGAATAACAATATCACACATCTTTTTTCCTATATGCACTAATATGATAATACCCATTTACTACTTATCCTACCAGATATTAATATCAGATGTTAATAAAAACTAAAAAACAAAAAACAAAAAAAAAAACAAAAAAAAAACTAAACAACACAAAACAAACAAAAACACATATACATATATAATATAAATACATATAATATTCTATATTGTCCTATATAGTAATAATATACTCATATATCCATATTTAAACTAGATACCAACAGCACATATGTGGCCAAGCCCCACTATGAAAAACAACCGGATTTCCCCCCTCAAGCCCTTTCCTCTCTGTATTTTGTCAAAATCATTTGTTTGTATTTGATTCTTACAGCTTCCACTAGGAGGTGAAATAATGGTTTAAATGTTCAGGGTGGAGTCTGCTGCACGAGACTTTAATTTAGACAATGCTGACCCAGACAGTAAACTTTTACAGCATTTTTAGAAGATGTAAAATGAGTGGAAGCAGTTTTCCTCCAATGCTTTTGTTCCAAATAAGCTAACAACCAGTAAGCTGGGCCTAATGCATTTATAGTTTAATTGGCCTTGACACTTTATTGTATTTCCTTCCCACTTTGCTAATGCCCCAGGGAGTTCTGGCCCCGGCTGGTGCCTCATTGGCGAAACTTGAGCTCAATCAAGACGATAGACTCCTCCAATAAGGACCTTCTGATTGTGCCGTGTCAGAGATTCTTCCTCCAAGTCGTCTTTGTGAGTAGGGCCGAGAGCTTTAGAAAGTCGAATATATTGTCCAGACGAGCTCATTAACTTTGACGGGGCCACCACTAATCACGTCTTGGTTGACGCTGCAGTAACTGATAGCCGGGCGATGGACTTCAGAGCTGAGGAGGGGTGGTTTTACTGCAGCTGGGACATTTTCTTTATTAGTTCTTTGATATTGCATTTCTAAACCTAATTACTCCTCTCTGTACAAATGTTCACATTCGAATGTACTTGTCTAAGGACAGTGTAGAGTGGAACGTAAGCACTGAACGATACTATTATATGATATACTGTTTCTAGTGTCATTTTTCATTTGATAATGAAGCTATTTTGGCATCACTGGACAAAACTTCCACTGTTACATTTTAGTTTATTGTTTTTCAAATGGTCTGACAGGGAAGAAAACTTCTGTATCTCCCAAGGTTATTATCGTTAACGAAAACTAACGAAATGACGAAAACTAGAATTAAAAAAACATTTTTGTTACCTGAAATAAATAAATCTATAATTAAAAGAAAAAAATGATAACTAACTGAAACTGTATTGTGTGCTTATAAAACTAAGTAAAACAGATAAAAATTATGGATAAAATTCCCTTTGCTTTCATCTTTGTCAACATCGGATTGACACAAAAGTGATTTATTTCGTTCTAGCAATTTTAGCTAGCGGCACCATACGATGTTTCCAGTTGTCTTCTGGTCCCCACTCTACCTGGAAACATGGAGACTAAAGCTGGGAGAAAGCAGCAGAGTCCTGTCTGGGATTTATTTGAATACGACGACAGAGAAGAAGAGAAAAGAGACGACAGAACTAAAATGAATACTAAAACTATGGAAGTAAATCTCATCAGATTCTGAATTATAAAAGCCACTGAATTTCTAGCACTGGATTTTTTTGCACTGAAATTAAGTATCTGAATTTTTTTCGCACTGAAATTAAGTATCTGAATTTTTGTATCTGATTTTTTATTTTTTTTTTTTTGCACTGAAATTAAGTATCTGGATTTTTTTTTAATTCTAAATTTATGAACATAGTTGAATTCATACTTAATTTCAGTGCAAAAAAATTCAGTTCTAGAAATTCAGTGGCTTTTATAATTCAAAATCTGATGAGACAGATTTACTTCCATATAAAACTAAACTAAAACTAAGCATTTAGAAAAAAAAAAAAGAAAACTAATAAAAACTAGCAAACTTGCTCTAAAAACGAATTAAAACTGAATTAGAGGAAAAAAAAGTCAAAACTAAGGAAAACTAAATTATAATGACAAATCCAAAATTATTAGAACCTTGATTTACACACATATATCGTGCGTCAGGCTGGACGTCTGAGGATGACCCCGGTTATTCTGCACTGATGACTTTATTAACAGAACTCTAAACGGTGACTGTTGGCCGTAACCACGGCAACAACAGGACAAACAGATGGTATAGAAAAACTGAACTCTGCTCTGCTCCCTCATCCACTCACACTTCATTCCACACGCATGCAGGCACACACACACACACACACACACACACACACAGAGGTTCACTGGCTCTCCCCCATATCGCGCTCATTCATTCATTCATTCATTCGTTCATACGTTCATTCATTCATCTCTCAAAGCCACACCCACTCTGTCCTCTGCTGTACTATGTCCTGAAGTAATCTACAGCTGTCCATAAATCGATGCAGAGAATAAAAACTAGCAAACCTGCTCTAAAAACAAATTAAAACGAACTGAATTAGAGAAAAAAAAGTCAAAACTAAATAAAACTAAACTATAATGAAAAATCCAAAACTATTGGAACCTTGGTGACTTGACTCTGTTTACAGGCTGTAGAAAATCTACCCCATGAATAAAAATCATGGATTCATGGATTTCTGAACTGTCCCAGGTGTTGTTGATTCCCAGCTGCTGTTTGGATTCCATCAGATTGAACTCTACTGCTCGACTCTGCGGCTCAACACAACCATGATGTTTTCATTTCACTTTTCTGCAGTAGCATGAAACAACACAATGTCCCCTCATTTTATCTAAAAAAACCCAGGTCAGATCCTTAGATAATTACTGCAGTGACTAATTTGTTTCAGCTGCAACAAGTTCTTTAACTTTAACTAACACAGTGAGTAGATTTCTCAACCAACCATCAGTTTGATAGAGAGCATAAAGATTGGACTGTGTTTCAGTAGAAAAGGGTCATGTGGTCTGATGAGTCCAGACTGACCCTGTTCTACAGCCATGTGTGCATCAGGGTGAGAAGAGAGGCGGATGAATTGATTACCCATCATGCATACATGAGTCTGTCGGGGCAGTGTTCTGATCTGGAGTTGCTTCAGTTGGTTCAGGTCTAGGTTCAGTAACGTTATGTGTCCACAAAATGAGTTCAGCTAAACCTGCACATACTGAACGACCAGGTCGGAACAGGAATGGATTTGTTCCTCTCTGATGACACAGACATATTCCAAGGGGACAATGCCAAGATTAATCGGGATTAAATTATCCAGATCAAATATTATATAACAGTGTTTCAAGGAATATGAGATTGATTGATGACATTGATTGGCAAGTCCAGACCTGGACCACATTTGTCTTTTGATTAGGACTGACAGGAGACAAGTACAGATAGAAGGTGTGTATTTTCACATCCTGGCATTTTTCTCCCTTTGCCCTTATACTGTAAGACCGGAAAAGTTGAGTTTACTTAAAAAATCTGAGGTAAGCCGTTGCCTTAAAAAATGTAAGTAATGAGTCATGAAAAGTTGAGTGTATTCAACTGAAATGTTTGATTTGAATGGAACTGCTATTTTAAGTACAACACACTAAATGCCAAGTTAAGTTAACCTCAAATTTGTTGCAATGTCAATTGTTTTGTATAATCATCAGACTTAATATCATCAGTTCATTGGACTCAATTCCAAGCTGATTTAAATTAAAATCGTTTGCAATATAAAGTACTTTGTATAATTATTCAACTTAATACATTGCAGTGTGGATGGAAGTTAGACAGGAAGTTAACTCAGTGTAATTTGCCAGTGCAGGAAGTGCTTTTAATTTGACAAGGCGTAAAGATTTTCATTAAGCAAGAGCAAGCACAGATGAACTGGAAAGTCCTAGTTCTTCCTCTGGTTCGGACTCATGGTGCAGCTGTACAAAAATACACAAACAAACACAAAAAGGCCAATAAACACTGACACACACACATTCAGTCCAAATGAACACTAACACCACAACCCCCTGTCACGGTCCGTGCCGGTGGGACCGCCGGCTCCTCCCTCTCCACATAATCACCCATGATCTGACTCACCTGCGGAGCGTCGCGTGGCTGCAGCACATCACCAGTGAGTCTATTTAAGGCTTGGTGCTGCAGCTGCGTGACGCTGCTCCATCTCATCATCTTCATACGATCCATAACCCGGACATTTCCCCACTCGGACTCTGACTCAGGTTTTTGTGTGTTTCCTTGTTTAAGTTGTTATTTATGTTAATAAATTCATTGATCTCCCTTCAGCACTGAGCATTTGAGTCGTCTCCTTTCCGTCCCTGTAACACCCCCTGAACCCCTGCACAGAAAAAGAATGCAATGCACAGATAAAAAGGTGTGGTCATGACTAAACCTGAGTGATTTAAATCCATTCAGCTTAAACTTTATTGTACTTTTGACTATGTCTACAAATTAGTAGAATATACTGAACATTTTAATGTAATGTAATAAAACTAAAATCATTAAAGTACATTGTAATTAAAGCATTTTAGTAAATACAAAGTCCGGGCTTACGGTGCAGTAGGAGCTCATCAGGAGGAGGATGGTGGAAAAGTCAAGTTTGTAGACACACAAGGGACCAGGGTGTGTCTCCTGTTCCATTTGATTTATTTCATTGCATTTTCTCTCTTTGTTTCTCTTACTTTGGTCATTCACATGATCAACCAAACTGTAACTATTCCTAGATGTCTGAACTACTCCATGCATCAGAAAAAGTAAAAAGAAAAAAAAAGTGTTGAAATGTGATTCCTTGAAGGCGATGTGTTAATGCTCTCCACGACTATCATCAAAACTTAAAATGAGGGGCTGTGGTTTTTGTTGGAATGCTGTTGATCCCTTCAGTAGAGCACTGGAACTGTCCTGGAGGCTTGTAATGGATCAACACCATATGAACACACTTTATATTTGTTTTTTCCATTAACTTGTCACCCACATGTACTGTATATTTTACTTGATTTATTAAAGCATGTTAAGATAAAGGATGTTTTAAGTTACATCAATCCAATCCAAGCCTTTTTGAAATGAAAAGAAGTAACTAATATACTCCACACTACTAGCAATTGTCAGATTATGAGTCAGGTGTTAAAAGAAAACCCTGCAACTGCAGAAAAGATGAGTATATTTCTATTTGCCTGTAGCTAAACACACAAGGCTCGTGCACAAGAGTCAGCATGTCTAAATATTACGCAACAGTGATCTGCCAGCTCATTTCAGCACACACTGTACTGCATCAAACTTTACTGAGAAATGTTTGTTTTGTTGAGAACTCGCTGTCCTTCTGTTGACTTAGAAAGCTGCCTAGTGTTTTCTGTGCTTCATCATATGTCAGGGGATAGGAATGGGAGAAAATGATGCGAGGCGTTGGGAGACGCTTCTACTCTCCAGTTATCTGAACTGTGACTGAACTCCTGTTGAGAAGGAAAAAAAGAGAGGGGGATTACAAACGGTGCACAGGCTTTGCTAACTGTCATAACTGCTCCCAACCAGGAAACAAGTGAGGCGAGAAGACAGACAGAGCTGGAGAAATGTGACAGCGGTTTGATTCAGAGAATGCAAGCCGAGGCCAGCGGACCCAGATATGGAGCCTCACAAACATCTCAAGTGCAGTACGACAAAGAAATTAATTAAGTGTGTAATGTTGCCGTGTGAGTCACTGCCTGTGGGTGTGCAGTGATAGCAGATGACGAACAGCTTGAGGTACAAAAATACCCCAGTTTTCAGAATAATCAAAGCTGTTTTCCACTAAAACTTGCATCCGAAATGTTTCCGCAATTATCATACATGCAGATTTCATGACTCTGTCATTACACATTTTGCAAGAAGGAAAAGATCACTGATATTTTAAAAGGTCTTATGTGAAGAAATATAACACCACTCTTGGCAACCACACTGTAAAAAAAATCTGTAATTTAACAGAATTTTCACTGTTTATTTTACAGATTTTTCCTGTATTTTTAAGATATAGGAAAATATCAATGGAATTCCAAAAACAGACAGTGATTTTGCATGTCAAATGCAAAATAACATGAAAAAACTGTAACTGTGAATAACCATAAAATTTGCTTTTTTTTTTTTTAAATATTTTTTTTATTTTTTCACAGAAAAATACAGTTAAAATACATCTGCAAATGTATCGTAATTTCACAAATATTTGTTTTCTATCTGTGAGATTAAACTGTTTAGTTTAGTTTAGTTTAGTTTAGTTTATTAGTTTGATCCCCATTAGCTGCTGCATACCACAGCAGCTCCTCTTCCTGGGGTCATCAACAACACAAAAACAAAGCACCACAATTTCCCACAACTCACTCAGCAAACAGGATGTACATACACTCAACACAACAACACAAAAACCAAAAATCAACAACAGCACACAATTCAAAACAATTACAATAATAATACCAACAACAACAGAAAAAAAAATAAAAAAAAATTAGAAACAAAAAATAAAAACAAAAAATAAAAAATAAAAATAGCTCCACAACAAACAAAAAAACAAACCGTCTAGATGATGTCATTATAGGATGTGCAATAGCTCAGACAGTTATTCTTGGGTAAATATGAAAATTCTCAACCTTTTAGAAAAACTAACTGCTTGAATTTCTGAAATTAAAAACTGTGGCAATGTATTCCATGCCACCATTGCCCTGTATTGCACACTCCCCTGTATTTGATTGGTCCTACAGGCAGGCAACAGGAAACGTCTGTCCTCTGACTGACGTGTGGAATATTGATGGACGTCACTGAAGAAAGTCAGTTTACTGTAAAGAAGTTCAGGTGTTTTTGTAATTATGATGTTTCTAATAAATTTAACTAAAGAGTATCTGATTCTGCCTTTAACATGTAACCAGGCCAGACGGCTGTGAGTGACTCTAGTACTTGTTCTAAATGGACAGTTTAGGACTATTCGAGCTGCTTTATTTTGTGCAATTTGAAGTTTATTTAGATTTATTTCTGATGTTTGACCAAACGATTGAACAATAATCTAAATGCGACAGAACTAATGATTCCACTAGTGTTTTCCTTATTTGATATGGTATGCAATTCCTACATTATTTAACAGCACCAATGCTTCTGCCCATTTTATTTAATATTTGCTTTATATGAGAATTCCAAGTCAACATACTATCAACAGTCACACCTAACAGCCTGGCCTCCGCTACTTGTTCTATGTCAGTTCCACCAACAGACAAATTCAAAACAGGGGAGTTTTTTAAAAGATGTCTTGACCCCAACACCAAACATTTACTCTTCTCAGTATTGAGCACTAATTTATTTTCTCTTATCCAATTTGCAATTAGTATTACCTCTTCATTTAGAGCTTTTGTAAGTTCACCAATATCAGGATTGGACAAATAAATGGTAGAATCATCAGCATATAGAGCAATGGTGGCACGTTCCAAAATAAAAGGCAAATCATTTGTAAAAATAGAAAATGAAAGTGGTCCTAAACAGCTGCCTTGGGGCACTCCACAACACAGCGTCTCAGTATCAGAAAAGCTACCATTAAACAGTACTGTAAATTCTCTACCAGTAAGATAACTTCTCATCCATTCGATTGCAGCCAAATCAAATCCATAACAAGTTAGCCTTTCCAGTAGAATCTCATGATCAAGTACATCAACTGCTGCACTAAGATCTAACATTACAATACCAATTATTTTCCTGTTTTCAGTGTCTTTTAACCAGTCATCAGTTACCTGAACTAAAGCTGTTGTTGTAGAGTGTCCTGTCTTATAAGCATGACTGTTAATTTAAAGTTTAATACTGTAAAAAAAAAAATAAGAAAATGAGATAAAATTACTGACAATTAACCGTAAAAGAAGTATTTGTTCTGTAAGTTTAACGAGACTTGTTTGTTAATTGACAAATATCTTGCGTAATTATGGGAGGTTTCAAAACAAAAATGTTGAATAAATCTATTTTTGTGAAGGTATAACATGTATAAGCACTGATAAACTGTCCAAATACAGTGGATTGTACAACTTAGTCTCATTGAAAATTTTATATATATGTAATTTGATTGTTTGTTTTAATACATGTAAATATTCTTTATTAAACATTAAAAAGTGAAAAAAAAAATACAAAATTTCATGTTAAGTTAAGGCAAAAAACTGTATTTTAACTGTGGAAAATTACCGTATTTTTATGAGATAGTTATTTTCCATTATTTAACAGTGTTTTTCGGCACCCCTGCTGCCGGAATTAAACCGTTTCTTTTTACAAGTTTTTTTTTTTTTTTTTTTTCACAGTGCAATATTAGTTGCTTATGGAAAGTATTCACTGATAGCTGAGGTGCAAAAAAATAAATAAATAAACGAAAAGAATTTTCCTCTGATACTGAAATAGTTCTTAGGTAAGGTTTGACACGAGAAAAGAACGGTGTAGCTGTGCAGTACGTCTTCATATTCCCAGTCCACTTCAGTTCTTCTCCATCCTCATCTTCTACAGTGTGGTTTTCTGGGGGAGCAGCATCACAGCAGCTGACAGGAAGAGGAAGCACAAACTGATGAAGAAGGCCAGCTCTGTCCTGGGAGGGCCTCTGGAACCTGTGGGGGGGTGGGGGTGGGGGTGAGGAGGTGGAGAGCCAAGCTGTCCTCTATGAGGGGCAAAGAGTCCCACCCCCTCCAACACACACCCACTGCACTAAGCAGCTCCATCAGTGACAGGATGGGACCCCCAGAGTGTGTGAAGGACAGGTGTGACAGCTGTTCGGCTCCACAACACAAACTGCTCCAGATAATTCTGTGCAATAAACCGTCACCCTAATCCAACCTGTGGCATGATCAGCATGTGCACAGCTGGAAATGGTGCATAGCTTTTTTCATTTTTGATTTGTCTTTATTTTTGATTTTGCACTTCTTTTGCTCCTGTGTGCTTTTGTACTTTGCTGCTGTAAACCTGGAATTTCCCCTTATGGAACTAATAAAGGCTTATCTTATCTTATCTTATCTTACCTTACCTTACCTTACCTTACCTTACCTTACCTTACCTTATCTTATCTTATCTTATCTTACCTTACCTTACCTTACCTTACCTTATCTTATCTTATCTTATCTTATCTTATCTTATCTTATCTTATCTTATCTTATCTTACCTTACCTTACCTTACCTTATCTTATGTTATCTTATCTTATCTTATCTTATCTTATCTTATCTTATCTTATCTTATCTTATCTTATCTTATCTTACCTTACCTTACCTTACCTTACCTTACCTTACCTTATCTTATCTTATCTTATCTTATCTTATCTTATCTTATCTTACCTTACCTTACCTTACCTTACCTTACCTTACCTTACCTTACCTTACCTTCAGGGTTGAACAACTTTATGAAAACATACCTTATAAATTCTCATAGAGTTTAGTGATGTAAATCATTTTGTCACTGATCTTTTTCCACATTGTCTATAATAAGTGTTCACTCCATTGGGTGTTTTCCCCTTTAATTGCATTAATAAATGGAATCAGGGTCAATGTGGTTTGGATTTTTTTTTTTTTTTTTTTACAAAAAAAAAAAAATTCTCACCTTTAAGTGAAAACAGTTTTCTTCAATTTAATGTCACTTAATTAAAAATATATAATGGTGCTGTAAATATTTGTCAGTCTTTGGCCTTTTTTACTTTACGTGAGCATTAGACAACACTATACTAAGTACTCTATTCAAATACTGCACTTAAGAACAAGTTTCAGGTACTTCTACCCCACTACATATCAGAGGCAAATATATAATATGTGTTTCTTTAGCAGCAGTAAAATTAATCCAAAAATATCACAAATTGTATATGATGTTTTTAGTATTTTACTGTTTCATTCTACAATGAAACGCTGACAGGGAACATTTTACTGCACAGTGTCGACTTTCACTTTTCATACTCTGAGTATTTAAGTGTTTCACACATTTGGCTGGTAGCACTCATACATATTTTTACAGACATAAGGCTAAAAGGCTATGAATAAGGAAGTGACTTGTAGAGAACTTGTAGAAACGATCACACTTAAAAAAGGAAGGTTTGAACACCACTATTAATTTAAGTACGGCTAACTAAATTTAATTTAAAAAATAATAACAATGATCATATAAGAACAACATAGAGCAAAATTAGTAAGTAGGAATGGCTAAATGGATCATTTATCTAACATTGCTTTTAATGGCCACACAGCAGATTTTGCTTGAAAAACGAAGATCATTGATGAATAGCAGGTGCTTATGTTCTCTCCTCAGAATATAAGCACATAATAAGTATATATGGTACTCCTCATATTAAGGCCAGACACCCTGCTCTGAGGTATACCACACAGTGTCCTGATTCATTTCTGCATAAATTCAGCTGCCAGTCTCCAAAAATATAAACATATCCGAACCCACTCATGTAAAAAACCCAGGAACAGAAAAAAGAAAAGAATGATGAGCTCATAAAGCTGTCAGTCTGAACTTGTTGTGCAGGTTTCCATAACGACAGAGCAGCGGTCACAATCACCTGCACCCGTTGCTTCTGTCATTTACACAACAGTGTAACATTTGTCATGACTTACAGAAACTGCTGTTTTGGTGGAAAAACTCATTTGACTGTTTCCAGCTTTAACCCTTTCATGCATGAATTATGGAACCTTTGTCAATATATTTTTCCTGAGTGTTTTTTTTCCTTTTTAGGCATGAAAAAAAACAATGCAATCAAGGTTTTTTTTTTTTTTTAAAGGAGTTACAAAAATGTCTACTCAGCCGGAGATCATGCATTTAATTTTTGAAGCAAAGAAACATGTATTTAAAACCTAATAGCAGAAAGTGAAAACTATGCAATAAGAACGTTTTTAATGCTGCTAATCAAATGTTTTCTCACATTTTAACATACTCTAATACTATTTATTATTCACTTCATGGAGATAATATGTAAAAAACCCCAAAAACTTTTTCTTAAAAAAACAACAACCGTTAATTACAGTCTAATAACAATTAACAATTGCTTTACACCCAAACATGTCGCTGCAGATTAGGTTTATCAAGAACAGCAAAGTTACAGTAATGGACTGAATTGCAGTTTATGGGATGGTGCATGAGCGTCCACTGTGTTGGCTGATATGGAACTAAAACAACAAAAGCCATGAATATACGAGAGAACAGCTGGAGAAGAACTGTCCACTGGAGTGACCACTGTGCATGAAAGGGTTAAAATGGAGATGAACTTTTGTTCACTATGGTCATATTGTCAAACATGCATACAAAAGACAACTAATGTAAAATCCTAAAACATTTGGGACACTGTGAATATGTGTAATGGTGGTTTGAAGTACAAACAGCCCTGGGGACAGCACTGAGAACCAGTCAAATACCTTTTTCCAGCCTTGTGCAGTTTATTATTAATCTACAAACTGACATATGGCCTCTGGTTGCTGGTGTATGCTGTGTCATCACAGTGAAATATACAGTGGAGTCTAAATGTGGTGCCTTTGCATAAATAGAACAGGAACATGATCAGATTTACACACAAGTCTTGAAACTAGATGAATGTACCCCAATCAAACAAGAGTCAAAAATATTAATATTAGGACTTCATGCACAAATGATGGATTGCACTCACTGATCATGCAGAGAACTGCATGTTGGTGTTGGAGTGTTGGTACCCACAATCTGCTTCATTTCCTGCATTTATTCACAAAACAATTGTGCTAATTATTTGCTGGCACAAACACACACACATACAATTTTGCATCTGAGTGTAATTTGCTGTTGTTTTTAGTATTTCAGGTGTTTCTCTGTATTTCAGCAACAGATTGGTCCATAATGAAAACAATGCAAACTGAAAACAAAAAAAAAAGAGAAAAAAAAGTTTGTTTTAATGACCAGAGATGCACACACAGAAAGACCACCTGATAAAACCTATGTTTACACTTATGTAATATTGTCTATAACATAATCCATAATCCATCAAAAGAAAGTTTTGTCTCTTTACAGGAACATCTGAAATGTATGTAATAAGTTTGTGACACTGAAGCGGATGTTTTGTGTTACTTCATCTATTTGGGATTTTGTAGAAACATTAGCACCGAGGCTCTGTCTGGTGTCACACTATCTCCAAACTCCAGAAGAGATGCAGCAGATTAGACAGGATCTGGTGGTCATTAATGTGGTGTGTTGTGCAACTGTGACACTGTGGGATACTGCAGGATTGTGGGATAACAAGGGCGTATGGATACATAAAGAAGCAGTCTGATCATCAGTATCCAAAACTTAGAGGTAACCTCCATACCAACCTCATGACCCAAATATCTGGTGTCAGATTACGCACTCAATATTATATAACTGTAAGGCTCAGGAGTTCAAATAATTGATGATGAAGGAATGTAAGGTTTAACAATGCAATAAATTACAGGGAATAAGTTAATTTATGTATTTGTTAAAACATAATGACAGTATTTACCCCAAATAACTATTTACATTTATGTTTGCAGAATTATTCATCATCATCATCATCATCATCTTTGTTTGCAGACTTGGAAGTCCATTTAAAAACAAACAAACAAGCAATCAACAAACAGAATACATTTAAAAACACAGGTTAAAAATACAGACAAAACATCGTCAGTATTATAAAAGACAGCTGTTACCAGTGTCGCCACAGGGGTGACTGGTACCGCACTGAACTATGACTGGGATTTGTCAACAGTCCAATGATGGAATTCTGAGAATCGTTCAATCGACAGATACATTTGTACATTAAGTTTCTCATAAGAGCCTGAAAAGTGTTCACTCCTGCCTTGCAGAATAATTCACTCGCACTAGTTCATCGAGGTTTTTTCAACAGTATTCTCATGCAATTATTATATGCAACTTGGAGCTGTTATTATTTACACATATACACATTTCATTATTTTCATTTGTTGTATGTAAGCAGCTAAAATAACCTGTTGAATGTGCCTTTCTAAATCACTTAACATTTACCGATCTAGGTACTGTTAGCTCCTGATTGGCTGGTTCGGTCATGTGAGAGGATGTTTTCAGGAAGTGTTGTGGTAGTCGTTATGGGACATGAAAAGTAAAGTACTGTTGTAAGAAGAAATGCGACTCCATCCTGCAGTCTCATTTTATAAAGAATGAACTATTAACCACCAACGAACCCTCATGTTACATAACATTAATTCAATATTGTTCACAAACAAAGATTTGGAGAAACAGGGAGATACAGAGAGACAGTGACTCAGAGGGAAGTTTACAGGTGAAAACATCATGAGAGAACATTATCAGTTCCCACTCACAGGCTTTTGTCACAGTAGGTGATATTACGGTCTTGTGGAACATTTTCCCAGAGATGATGGACATTAATTCTCCATTTTTCAATGCAAAAGAAGAATTAATCAATTTATCATCATCAGGAGATAATAGTTTTCACAGCACTTGTAGTAGGTATTTCCACTTAATAGTGTTCCCATCCATGTTGGGTTAAAAGCCTAGATGTTTCTTGGGTCATTTCTGAACTTGAAAACAGTAAAATTCCATCTGTAGAGATGATGTGATAAATGTTTTTAAGCAATCACAGATTTTACTGCTGTCACCAAGCTCAAGGCCCAGCTTGGTTTGTTTGTTTATTTGTTTATTTATTTATCAAGGTTCAAGGGTCACTTTATTGTTTCCCATGGGAGAAATTTGGCTTAGACAAGAGAGCAAACAAGCTGCACTGCAACACATAAAACAGAACACATGCTACTAAAAACACTTAAAATACGTGATCTATAATAAATAAGTTAAAATAAGTTACAAAATATTATTAAAGTGCAGCAAGAGCCCTCGTCCATGTCGCCCGCAGAGCGGCGCCATCTTGCAGATATATTTATTATTTATTTATTCCTTTATTTATTTATTTATGATTTTTAAAATAATTTTTATAGTGACCCAGAAATCCACTGGTCTGGCCATGATGATGATCTGTATGTTGCTGAAATGTTAACCTCTTAACATTTTTAAGGAAGTAAAATAAGGAAGGATGAAATTTGCTCATCACAGAGGGGAACTCGGACTGTTAGAGCCAAAGCAGCTTTAGCGTTTTAGCGTCAACATATTAGAGACAAAGAGAAGTCTAAAAAACGACAGAGTAGCCAGGTATGAGGTGTGAATCAGCCAAGTTTTAATGTCCAAATACTTAAAGGACCTACTATTAAAAAATGTGCATACCGAAGGAAACGGTCCAGCTGGCATTCATGTCTGTAACTCCATATCGTAGCTTGACAGAGATTTGAATCCTTTATTCTGGCCTGTGTGCCTGTGGATGAATGTTGATTTTTGATAAGATGTCTGAGAAATCAGGGATCATGGTGCTGAGCGTAGGCTTGAACAAACTGACTGAAACCCAACCACAAACACTGAATCCTTCCTTTCTGTTCTGCACTGTAGAGGCTGAAATATACAATTATCTCCACCTATCATTCTTGGAATAATTTTCTGACACATTTTTTGTCAGACTGGTGGTCCTCAGCCTATCTTTGGTAGTCATGATCTTTCCCAGGTGCTAGTTTTTTACAATCACCTGTTCACACCACTTGTTGAAAATCACATTGTTCTTTCATTATTTTAGCTCCTTATTGGTCCTTAATTGTTCCTGTTCCTGTTCTTTCTTATGTGTTGCAAAATGAATTTGATGAATGGATGATTATTCAGGACAACGTAGATGACCAAACAAAACATACGAGTCAAATGAAAAGTTAATACCACCGCTTTATTTGTACCTCTGCCAGGAGGTATTGTGATCACTTTGCTTTGTGTGTTTGTGTGCGTGTGTGTTTGTTTGTTTGTTTGTTTGTTAGCAAGATAACTCAAAAAGTTATGGATGGATTTTCATGAATTTTTCAGGACATGTTGATGCTGGCACAAGGAAGAAATGATTACATTTTGGTGGTGTGATCAGTGGGGGGGGCAGATCTGTCTTGGAGGCCTGCGCTCTCCGCGTGCTTTTCTTGTTCAGTTTGTATTTTTTACTGTTTCCACCAAGGTTATTATCACTAACGAAAACTAACGAAATGACGAAAACTACAATGAAAAAACATTTTCGTTAACTGAAATAAATAAAAACTATAATTAAAAGAAAAACGATAACTAACTGAAACTGTATTGTGTGCTTACAAAACTAACTAAAACATATAAAAGTTATGGATAAAATTCCCTTCGTTTTCATCTTTGTCAATGTCGGAATGATTCAAAATCGATTTATTTTGCTCTAGCAATTTTAGCTAGCGGCACCATACGACACTTCACAACCTGTCACTTCTCGTCGCTTGTGGTTTAGAATCGTCTTCTGGTTCGAACTCTACCTGGAAATATGGAGACTAAAGTAGCAGAGTCCTGTACGGGATTTATATGAATACAACAACGAGGAAGAGAAAAGATGAAAAAACTAAAATTAATACTAAAACTAAGCATTTAGAAAAAAACAAAAACTAATAAAAACTTGCAAACCTGCTCTAAAAATGAATTAAAACTAACTGAATTAGAGAAAAAAAAAGTCAAAACTAAATAAAACTAAACTATAATGAAAAATCCAAAACTATTAGAACCTTGGTTTCCACTGTGTCTTAGGTTGGGTTGTATATGTTATGAATTCTTTTTCACCCTCAAGCTACAAAATGACTAAGAGGAAAGACTGTAGTCTGTTTGGTTGAGCAGCAGATGCTGTTTCTGTTGGAGTCCTAACACTGGGGGCTGTACATAGTAGTTAGCAAATACAAAATGACAGATATATTTACAGCACTATCATATGACATCAGAGCAGCTAATGGGAACATGGAAAATTCCTGCCACAGGATATCATGGCTGTTGTTGTGTTTGTCCAACAATGTTAATCTGAACAGATCGATGCACAAATGAGCACAGATGACGAACGGAGGCACCAGCGATGCACAAAGCTTCTAATGACTTCCACAGTTTAAACAGATGGTAAACAATGGTCACCTTCCAAACTAATCAATACTCTGGCTGAAAGGCATGGCAAATACAGCGTGCACCGCCTCGGCCCATATCTTTTCTCCAGATGTCATTTGATTTTTGGGTGCAGTAATATAACTGTCATCTAGTAATATGTGAACATCCCATCAGATAATGAAACAGACGTCTGCAGGAGTCACCATTTACGTCAGAAACCACAGTGACGTCAGAGTCCAGCTGCAAACTGTATAAATAAACCTTATCTTAGAGCAGGGGTGTCAAACATGCGGCCCGGGGGCCAAATGCGGCCGACCAAAGGTTCCAATGCGGTCTGTGGGATGAATCTGCAAAGTGCAAAAATTCCACTGTCAAGGCTGTGGAACTCATTTTAGTTCAGGTTCCACATACAGACCAATCTGATCTACAATCAAATAATAACATAATAACCAACAAAAAAGAATGACTCCATATTTTTTTCTCAGTTTGATGTGAAAAAAATATTACCCTATGGCTATAAATAATGACAACTTCAAATTTTTGTCTTTGTTTTAGTGCAAAAAATAACATTAAATTATGAAAATATTTACATTTACAAGCTATCCTGTAACAATAAAATGTGAATAACCTGAACAAATATGAACAACCTGAAATGTCTAAAGAAAACTAAGCACAATTTGAACTCTTTTCTGCCTGTTCCTCAGTGTTTAGTGTTTTTGTGGTAGATTCTTCAGGGCAAAAATAGGGCTGGCAAGACACTCCAGGGCCCACAAAAACTGAAGTCAAAGTCGTCATGGAGACTGATGGACGAACAACAGTGTCTTTGTAGATTCGATCCATAAGGCACATGTATAAATGATAAGTTGAGAGAGAATATTGTTATAATTGCACTTCTTTTTCTAAAGAAATTTCAGTTTTTTCAGGTTATTCACATCTTTTTTATTTGGATAATTAATAAAAGTAAGTATTTTCTTAATTTAATGGGGGTTTTTTTGCACTAAAACGAAGACAAACATTTGGAGTTGCCATTATTTATAGGTTATTCTGTTCTTATTTTACTGGTCCGGCCCACTGCAGATCAAATTGGGCTGAATGTGGAACCTGAAAGAAAGTGAGTTTGAGAGCCCTGTCTTAGAGGATGAACTGGATCCTATGACTTCAATTTTAGTCAAGACGTTCACCATATTCCATGAAATTTCTATAGCATCTGTTAAAATGTTACAAAGATAATGACTGATTATAAAGAATGACTTTATGTTTACCCTAAGTGTCTTTTGACACATCTTTTTCAACTTTTTATTAATCCTTGGAAAGGTGCTGTACTAAAACCTTCCATATGTGAAACATTACCTATTAAAATTATTTGATATAAGTGTGTTTTGGATCAATACTGTGAGTAAGTCTGCATTCTGCTATGTTAATGTTAGCATGTAGGTAGGGCGCTACAGAGCTGTTCGTGTGACTGTGGATTAGTCTCATTTTGTCGCTAAATAGGATTGGAATTAGAGTTTCTTAATTAGTCTAAGTGTAGTTCTATATCCCTATATCCTCTATATACCTTCAGCCTCCTGATGTATAGAAACTACACTACAGCACAGTAACAAGGTCGTGTAGTCAGTGTTTGACAAAAGAGGTAATATCTAAGAGTATTTTGTTGTAATAAAAGTAACCCACTGTTGCCTATCTAGAACACTGCACTTCATTTTTATTGAAATATGATGGTAGTATTTAGAATTAGTATGTAATAAGGTAGTGGTTTGATAAAAAAAAACAAAAAAAACAAAAACACATACTTTTAAGATTTTTTTTCATTTTATTTTACATGAATCAACAACAGAGACATCAATAAATGGAGTGTGAGCTTCATGGTTATAAGATGATACCTAATATAAAATAATCCAGACACTTGTGCATGTCCTGAAGCACATGTGCTGCTGTGAACAAACCTCTCTATCGGTGAGGAGGAGGAGGAGGAGGAAGAAAACCCACGGGTGAGATGAAAGGGACTTCAGATACATAAAGTCAGCAGATGTTGCAACACACATTAAAATGCATGTTTATATAACATGAAAATCTCACCCACTGTTCATGTTTAAAACAAATAAATTCTCTCTCTTGTAAGGATTCGATTTCACTGGAAAATCAACTGTGCACGATGAACCACAGGGAGGAAAATGCAGATGTAATATTTCATTGTGAGGTCACTGGAAGGAGTCAGATGACAAGGAAAGCCTTCCAATATTATGACTGAAGTGAGGCAGTATGAAGTGGTATTCTGAGCAGCACATGCATGACTTAGAACAGCTGCTGGATGATTTACAGAGTCGAGATTCCAGGAAAAACTCAAATGCAACAGACGCTGAGTAAAATATGTTGTTGTTGTGACAGGTTTTTATCAACAACACATTTTCCTGGAATGAAATGGTTTGATAAAATTTGACTTTGTACAACAGCACAACACGAACAAGCAGAAAACCAGAGACTTTCCAGGAAGAACAGCGGATAAATGTGGGATAAATTGCAGTCAGAGTTGGGCTCATTTAGGGAAAAAAAGACTATTGTTATCTCTCATGTTTGATGAATTTTACTGTCTTCAGCAGAGAGGTTTTCCACTCAGGTCTGATGCCAGGACAGACTGTGGGATTGTCCACACCTATATAGTCATGTCTGGACAGGCATCAGTGTGGAACTGATGAGATCAGCACAGAGGGCACAGTCTGAGCACAACACAAAGCAGCTGCATACACACAGACACGTTACCAGTGACAAATATGTGGGCATTCGTATGGGATCCTTTGAAGACTTGAAATTATAGGAATTGTAAAGCCCCAAAACAAATCCTCAAACTCTAATTTTTAATGAATATTGAAAGTTTTGACTCAAATCCCAAGATTAAAAACCAGCAATGGACTAATCTACTTTTAATTAAAGCTGCAAGAGGAGGAAATAAGGGGAAACCACAAAAATATAGACAAAAAAAACCCACATAATAAAAGGCAGAATGAAATAATTAGAATGACTGAAAAATGTCTAGTTTAATTTTCTGGCCTCTTCTTGTCTTCCATTAAGCTCATACCATGCAATCTTTTCTTTTTCGTCCTTGGCAGTTCCAGTTACCAAGCAGCTGAACACAAGGTTCTAAATTATGGGGAAGGAAGTTCTTGCGTCCTGATTTACAAAAAATTCATGTTGAAACACTAACACCAGCATTTCATCATCAGTGCTTGTCCAATATCAGTCACATCTGTGCTTTTAGTTTTCAAGAGGTCAGTGCCTTTTTAAAAAGTCTGTTCATTTTTTATCTATCTATCTATCTATCTATCTATCTATCTATCTATCTATCTATCTATCTATCTATCTATCTATCTATCTATCTATCTATCTATCTATCTATCTATCTATCTATCTATCTATCTATCTATCTATCTATCTATCTATCTATCTATCTATCTATCTATCTATCTATCTATCTATCTATCTATCTATCTATCTATTTATCTATTATGGTCTGTTCATTTTGACATATAATTTAATGGCTCAGCAACAATTTGATCCATGGTCACCTCAACTTATCACTGCTGCTTTTGACAAAACAGACATAATCAGGGGCTTCAGCGGTGGGAACATTTAAGATGTGGTCTGATACTTATGTTGTCATGCAGTACCTGTACCTGCATCCAAGTTGAATCTGTCTTATTTCACAAGACTTGTCCTGATCAGTATCTGCTTTCCAACTGCACAGGAAGAATTTAAAGTGATGGAAAGAGAGAAAGGCAGCAAAAATCCTTTAGAAAATTAAAGGTGAAATTGAAAGCAATTCTATGTTCTTAATTTAAGTAGAAGTGTTTTAAACACAATGCTCTTAAAGTAGTGGAATGATCAGTATAACTAAGTCAGATGTGTAATTGTGAACAGCTCATGAGTGGGGTGACCCGGTGCTTACGAGCCACATGTGGGACAAGGAGTGTGTTTGTGTGGGACAATGTGGGACACATAACTGTAATGCTGGAACAAAGTCTAGATTTTTAAACAATGTCCATCTTATTGTCCAGCTTATAAATATGAATAACAATTTGATTTAGTTGCACACAGTACACATATTTTTGCACTGGGCATTTTTTTTTTTTTTTTTTTTTTGGACAGGTTTCAATAGCGTTTTTTGCTTGTAAAAACAAAACAAAAAATCCTCATGTAAAAAGTGAAAAAAGAACACTCAAGTTTCAAATATTGTAATTAAACACTTTTAGAGAGTCAGCTTTTTTTTTTTAAATTTTTTATTTGAGTACATGTTCTCAACCCTCAAAGGTAAACTAATCTATGTGCAATAAAACAAAAAGGCAGAACTGACAACATTAGAACAGTTGATTCCACTGCCAGCCAGCCTAACATTACTTGGACCTAAAACCTTTTTGCATCCAAACACAGAACAGTCAAACTTTTAGCATTCTAACACAGTAATAAAAATACAATAAGATAAAGTAAACATCTTGTGGAATTTTGTAAAAAAAAAAAAAAAAAAAATATCCACAAACATAACAAAAGCCTATTTTGTCGCTTCAAGTCTCTCAGTTCAAACTCCAAACTTAAAAATAGTTTAAAGGGAATAAGGATCAGATCTGACCAGACAGCACATACACACAGTGTGTCGCTTCAGGTCATACTCGCCTCCATGTGCGATGGAGAAATAAGTTTGACATAGTTCGCAGAGTACCCTCTGTCAATCATCCCCCACCTCTTTCACTCATGTCTTTTCTGTAGTTGCATTTTCTTTTTTTGCGCAAAGTTTCCATGATTTCTGCCAATAAAAGCATATGCTGGTGTCTGAGGGTTTTCCCTTTGTTTTCTGTGTGTCAGTGGGCGGAGCTCAGGAGGACGCCAGTGACAGGTTGATGGACTTCTGACCTCACATGTATGTTGGTTGATTGACAGCGGACACAGCCAATGGTGATAGCGCTGTCACCACTGTAAAATGAAAGTCACGTTTGGAGGAAAGCGACTGTCCTGCACTTTGGACAGACAGAGCCAATCAAATGCAGGACATCGTCTCAATTTGTGGGATGTGGAAAAAATGGTCATAATGCTGTGCAGTCCCACACAAAGCGGGACACCTGGTCACCCTACTCATGAGTAAATGTACGTCCAAATGTACCTGTTTGCACAGAAGCACCCCCTGTCAGCAGCAGGTCAGCCACGGGTGAAATCAGGAATGTTGTCGTTGCTTCTCAGTCCTTGTTCAGACCAGACATGAACATCCATCCTAAGTGATCTGAGTCTCCACATAGGTTTGAAGTGACCGCATCTGACCAGATTTCACTTCCCTGCAAAGAAACAATCAAACCTAAAACTCCCAAACTTAGGGCTGAGATCCAGAATGGGCTGGAGGCCTGTTATTATGTCCGAGTAAAGTCCTGTACATAACACTGTGAGGTCAAATTCACTCTCTTTTTTCCCACAAACCTGGACCTGAAAAACATGATCACACTACAGCTAAGAAACCGCTGACTGTGACTCCATCTTACACATGTTAATATGGGAGATGAATGAATTTGTCTTTCACTGTGAGACAAGAAAGAGCTGACGTGAACTATTTGAAGTTATTATCTCCTCCAGTCACTGACAGATTTTGCCTGACAGCTGGTGCAAAGGTTATGTTCAAAGATGCACAGGACAGAAGCTGATGCAGTCATATTCAGTGACCTCGCTAAACAAGGTAATGTAGTGTTCATAATGGTGAAATACTATGTAAAATCAAGTGCTCTACTCCCTGCAGAATAAACTTATTACCTCCGCCAAGGAGGTTATGTTTTTGCCAGGGTTTGTTTGTTTGTCTGTTTGTTTGTTTGTCTGTCCGTTAGTGTGCAACATAACTCAAAAAGTTATGGACAGATTTGGATGAAATTTTCAGGGTTTGTTGGAAATGGGATAAGGAAGAAATGATTAAATTTTGGTGGTGATCGGGGGGGGGGGGGGCACTGATCAGCCTTGGCGGAGGTCTGCGCTCTCCGAGTGCTTCTAGTTAACATTGCTTTCTTTTTTTGTCGTTTAGAGCTCTAGCTTCAGTACATCAACTATACTCTTAGATAAGGTCCCCAGACTAAGACTTGAGCTTGTCAATGAGGCATCAGCAGGTTGTATTAAAGCTTGATTCTTATGAGTTTTATCAAATTTTTACATTTAACTCTGACTCTCTGGTATAGTGATAATATTTATCAGCATGTATTGCCTTCTTGTGTTTTCATTAGTTGTAGAAAGAAGCAGGTCTGGTGGTGAAGAAGTCCCTCATGAGTATCAAACAACACAAACTCTCACTCAGGGCTGTCAAACTCATTTTAGTTCAGGGGCCACATATAGCCTGCTATGATCTAAAGTGGGCCAGACCAGTAAAATAACACGAATAATAGGATAAGAACTTATAAATAATGTCAACTCCAAAGTTTTCTCTACATTTTTGAGTGAAAAAAGTAAAATTCTGTAATGAAAATGTTTACATCTACGAACTATACTTGAGCATAACATGAACAAATACGAACAACCTGAAAATTCTTACGAAAAAAAGTATAATGTTAACAACATTACGCCTTAATTTATCATTTATACATATGTATCACAACTTACAGATCACAGTGGATCTACAAAAACACAAAACATTTAGTAACAGGCAGAATATTGTTAAAATTCCACATTTCAGACATTTTTGTGAAAGGCCAGTCTGTAAATGTAACCACTTTTGAGTAATTTTATTTTTTTTACACTAAAAGAAAGACGAATATTTGCAGTTTTCATTATTTAGAGGTTAGTTATGATAGTATTTTACTGGTTCTGATCCACTTTAGATTCAATTGACCTAAAATGATTTTAACACCATTGATTGTTAATATCTTCAGTGTAATTTTTGCATTTTACAAATTCCTCCCACAGGCCGGATTGGACCCTCTGGCGGGCTGGTTTTGGCCCCCGGGCCGCATGTTTGACACCTGCGCTCTAACTGATGCCACAAGAAAACACATACTTTACATCCTGGTGGCTCACATGATTGATAACCATGGGCATGTGTGCTTCAGATTTTTATTTGTGCCAAATGACTGCATTGCCATTACATGAACTTCAAGAACACTACATGAACTCAAGGGCACCGCTGTCTCACATGAAGAAGAAGACAATAGGAGTCACATAAAATAATTTTACAAAAACATGCAGTGGTGCAGTGGATAGCGCTAGTGCTTCACAGTAAGAAGGTCCTGGGTTCAATTCCAACACCAGTCAATGGGGTGGGGCTTTTCTGTGTGGAGTTTGCATGTTGTCCCCGTGTTTGCATGTGTTCTCTCCGGTACTCTGGCTTCCTCCCACCATCCAAAGACATGCACTGATAGGTTAATCAGTTAATCTAAATTGCCCATAGGTGTGAATGTGAGAGTGATTGTTTGCTTCTGTGTGTCAGTCCAGCGATGAACTGGAGACTCATACAGGGTGAACCCCACCTTCACTCATAAGTAGCTGGGATAGGCTCCAGCGACCCCAGTGACCCTGGTGAGGATAAAGCGAGTTCAGAAAATGAATATTTAAACTAGAAAAGCAGACCTCCTCCAAGGCAGATCAGTCCCCCCCACCGATCACCACCAAAATTTCCTCATTTCTTCCTTGTGCCAGTATCAACATTTCCTGAAAATTTCACTCAAATCCGTCCATAACGTTTTGAGTTCTCTTTTAACAGACAAACAGACAAACCCTGATGAAAACATAACCTCCTTAATAGGTAATGAGGTAATAAACGAGCTACACATGATACAGCCTGTGAGTACCATGTATAATCTGCATTCAAGTGTAGTTTAAAAATGTTTTCAGTCGTGTAGGGTGAGTGAGCAGCAAAGTAACATGTTTCCAATACAAACAATAGGAGAATCCTGGGGCGCAAAAACTGGAGCCCAAGCACCGCCCACAGGAGGAAGTGTCACATTCCGAAAAGAAGCAAAACTTTCCTCAGAAATGAAATGTCACAATATCGTCTAAATGCATTTGCCATGCTATCAATGGAAAAGACACTTGTTAGGGACAGTCCTGATTTTCAACAACAGAGGTATAGAAAAAATGTGCGTGTTTGAAGGACAGACAGGCAAAATTTTTATAGAAAAAATACATGATTGAAAATAAATACTGTGTATTTTTATTTGAATATAAATGAATATTTTTAAATAGTGGTGCATGTGCTTTGGCCTATCCCAGTGGTGACTGACTTGCATACTGCGGCCCACCCCCGCTGCTCAGCTCACTAATTTCTCCTTAGGCCCCTCCCCACTAAAGCCATCTGACTACAGCGTGCTCTTGGGATAGTGATGCTGTTCCCCTCATCCTCCCTAAGGTTCCTGAATATAAAAGGAAGTTCAGAAGGAGATGTTCACAACAGCTTGGAATTTAAAAATATCTCTTACTTTAAATCAGACCAGCAGTCTGTCATCTTCTTTCTTTAAGGTGGATCAGAACGTCACTGTCTTGTTTGGTGAGAACACAGCTTCAGGCTGCTTCAGAAACAGGATGTGTTCTTCAAGCCAAATATCACAAAATATCGTTATGACCCTGGGTCATAATTTGCCTATTTATGTTTGTTTTCTGCATAGTGTGTTCTCCCCCAGACCTGTAGGGGTGCTGCGCTGTCTGTTGTCGTGTTGTTTCCCTTGCAGGGGGAGGTGGACTGGTGGACCCAGATGGACCGGTATATTTAACCAGCCTTGGGTCCAGCCGCTCTCTCTGCTTGTCTACTGCCAGCTCCCAACTGGGTTTCCTGTGTGTGGTCGTCAGTCTTTGTGCTTTCGTGTGTTCGAGTGTGTCTGAGAAATTTTGTAAGTTATAATGTTATTTACAAGTTGTAAATAACATTTTATTGTAAATTCGATCCTTATTCTGGTAGGGGAGGTCTGCTCTTTTGTTTTCCCATTTTCTCCTGTTTTGTCAAAGGGAGTTCAGGTTAGTTTTCTGTATTTTATTTCTTGCAGTTATTTTGGACTAGGCAATTTAGTTTTGAACACTGAAGAAGATATTTTGTTTGTTGTTTTAGCCGAACCCTCCCCTAACTCTTCTTTAGTTGTTAAAGAAAAATAAATATTGTGAACTTTAGTTTTTGACTGACGTGTGTGCTTTGGAGCTGGGAGGGGACAAAAGTCAGCATATTATGTTCGCCCTGGTAAACCCCTCGGCTGGGGCGTAACAGGCTGCTTCAGAAATGGGATGTGTTCTTCAAGCCAAATATCACAAAAGAGGCCAATAAGTTGTGTTGCTTTGATTCAGTCTGCAGAACATCAACCAGCAAGTGGTCTGGATGAGACAACCAATGAGTTGTATTTGTTCTTCAGTGCATTTGACTTAACTGCAGTTCAGTGTTTTTGGTTGTTTTTGTTTTTTTTGTTTGTGTGTTTCTTGGTTTTTATTAGACTGAATTATTTTGTGTGTCTCTTGAAGCTGACTTGATTTCTTGGTGAAAATGAACAATAGATTCCAAACCCACCCTCGGCTCTTCATAAAGGCTTGGCTGGGCTCAGAAGTGGTGTCTGGCGTCAAAGCTGCAACTCAGCGGTCTACAGACGCTGTGAAGGACTGGTTTGAATTTGCTGCTCGGTTGATTCTTGCATGTTAAAGAACTCTTCTGAAGAACACTTACTCTCTCCAACTTCCACTTATCTGAACAAAGTAACCAAAAGGGGTATATGCTCATTAATTAATAACAGAAACTGTTCCATTGTCTTATAACCCACCAGTCATGAGCTGCAGAGAGAAACACAGCAGTTCCTCATCTACCCCTGTATGTTTGTAGGACGTCCGCTCAGAAAACCCACGACTGTTGCTCACAATGTGTATCCTGAAATTGTGAAATTGAAACAGATTGCTGTGCTTCTGGGTAAAAACTTTAACCCTTTCTTGCATGAATTATGAGAACATTAGTGAAGATTTTTCCTGAGTGTTTTTTTTTTTCCTCTTTAGGCATGAAAAAACAATGCGATTGAATTTTTTTTTTTTTTTTAATGAACCTATTTTTCATGGAGTTACAAAAATGTCCACTCAGCTGGACACCATGGGTTTAATTTTTGAAGCACGGAAACATGTATTTAAAATGCAATATCAGATATAGAAAAGTGATAAACTGTGTGAAAACTATGAAATAAAAACATTTTTAATGCAGATAATCTGATGTTTTCTCATATTTGATCATACTCTAACACTATTTATTACTCACTTCATGGAGATAATGTACAAAAAAGACCTTTTTGATTAAGAAAATTGTTAATTACAGTCTAATAACAATTAGCAGTTACTTTGCACTCAAACATGTCACTGCAGATCAGGTTTACATGTACATTTACATTTATGCATTTGGCAGATGCTTTTTTTCCAAAGCAACTTAAAGGGGAAAACTAAAAATGAAAGAAAAACACAAGAATAGATTAAAAACATAAAACAGATGGACAATTAAAACAGTGTTGTACAGAAGAATAAAAATCAAAATAATAGACTAAAATACAAGAAAACATTAAAAAGACATAAAAGCAGCTGTACACTTAAAACAGTGAAATAAAAATACCAAATAGAAACAGCAGAATAGACATGGTAATGCATTTAAAATGGAATGTTTGAAAGTACTAGGACAGGAGGTTTATCAAGAACATAAAGTTACAGTGACAGTATGAATGTCAGTGTATTATGGGATGGTGCATAAGCGCCCATTGTGTCGGCTGACATGGAACTAAAACAACAAAACCCATGAATATACAAGAGAAGAGCTGGAGAAGAACTGTCCACTGGAGTGACCACTGCGCATGAAAGGGTTAACCATGAATCATGAGTGACTATGACCCGGTCATAAATGCTACCATTTTATGTTTTCTGTAATCCATGGATATGTAAAATGTTAATTATATAATATGTCATTAAAGGATCTGCTGATTTTTTGGCTTTCCTCAGCAGACAGGTGTTGGTTCAGTTGGATGATCAATACACAAAAGTAACACCAGTGAACGGAGATTGTGCAAGTATTTAGGGTTAGGCAATATAGATGGAAATACACAGTGAGCCACTTTATAATCACATATTCCTTGACTTTTATGTTTTAAACAGAGCTCTGGGATATTTCAAGTGTCGTCAGCACTTAAAAACAGTCGTATTACACATGCATCTAATTACCAGGAAATACAATGTCAAACTGTCATGAACCACTGAAACACTACTATTGATATGAAACATGATTTAGTCAGGACAACTTTTATCAAAACAACATAATTTCATCTGCATAGGTCATATTCAGTGGTATGACTGTTATGGGAGCTTCTGTCCTGATCCATAACACTGTGACCACAGGCAGATGAAGTGGTCATAATGTCCATTATTTCATTACAATGGTTCCTTTCAGTGAGTAGAAAAAGGGAGCAAGTGACAATTAGACCTCAAAGTTGATGTGCTGGAGACAGCAAAATGGACAAATGTGACAGTCTGAGCAACTTTCACAAGCACCATTGTATGATGACTAAACAACTGGGTCAGAGTGTCTCCAAAACCACAGCTTCTACCAAGTCTTCCAATAGCAATGCTTCTGTTTTTGTCACTTTGTCACATTCTTTGCCTCTGAAAGTAATTTCTTTCTACTTGTAAACCTCAGCTCAGGCTTGGCCTTAGGTGTCCCACAGGGTCAGGGTTTGGGTTAGGGTCAGGGTTAGAGTTTGGGAAGTCTTTGGGTTTTTTCACACTGATTTCAGTTTATCGCTGGTAGTGACGGTGCTCCTCTTCCCATAAAATTTTACTTCTGCTCAGCACTTGGTGGTTGTAGGCGTAAATTTCTTTCTTTATTTATTTATCTAGAACAAGCAAAGAAACAAAAAAAAACAAAACAAAGCAAATTAAGACAAAAACAAAATAAAACATTTAAATGGACAGAATCTGTCTTCAGCACATACAAGTCTGACTTTTGCATCATCAAAAAGGAGTAGGAAGAAGTCTAAACTTATTCAATCCAGCCCCTCAGTGCTTTTACACCTTTATCACTAACTTAATACAACAATCAAACAATACAATTTTCCTAATTTTAGCATCGAACCACAACAAATACATAATGCAGTAATTGAATTAAACACAACAAAATGTTCATGTCAGTACAGTCATACAAACAGACTCAACAATTCAACCATTTTCTTCAATAATTACAGCAGATTTATCACTTCAACATTATCCATCAACAAACAGCCATCATTGTCGTTATTAAATACTGGACCTCTGAAGAACCAATTCTATATCAAGGCAATGTCTGTGACCTGAGGTGAAATTGAACAAATCTGACTAATAATACTTCATCAAGGGACAATAATCAGTAAGAAGTGGTACAATGTACAACCTTTACTCAAGTACTGTGCTTAATCAAAAAATAAGATACTCATTTTTACATTTTATGCAACATTTATATCTAGGCAAATATCACTGGTTTTACTCCGTTACATGTTTACCAGCTTTAGTTTTCAGATTATAATGTTGTATCTCTGTCCGGTCCAGTTAAAACCACATACCTGTATGTCTAATGATGCTGCCTTCAGATGTTTGTCAGAAACCAAAGGATTAAACAGAACAGTTTGTAAAATGTGTATCTGCTCAAGTACTTCTTTTTGAGTCTGTGCTCTGCCTTTGAGCCAGTCATTTGTTGCCATTAAAAAATGTCATTCCCAATGTAAAAAAAAACAAACAAACAAAAACAAATACCTTAGTGTGATTTTTCATGCCCAAATGAAACTCCAAGGAAAAGTGCTTGAGAACCCTTGAGATAACACGTCATTCTCATGCTGAAAGGGTTCAGTTATTCACTCAAGCACACTGCTGGCGTTCTTCTACGGTACAAAAAACAGAATGTGTCAGTTACAAATATTGAATGTGTGACCATCTGCTCCATCCCAGTACCTGCTTTTGTACATGTTGGCCTCATGCGACATAAAACACAAAGTGAAAATGAGCCTCATCATAAATATAAATGCACGTCCTTCTGCATGGCTGTGGCTCAGCTCAGTTCAGCGCCTGTTTCAGTTCCTTCACAGTGTATCTACAAATGGCAGGTTTGCATCTGTCAGCAGGGTGAATGGTTACTATAGCAACTGTATCTAATGAAATATGCCTGTCATTCACAGGATGCATAACGCAAGATGTTGGTGGGAGCTGAAATCATCGTTTGTGAAATTTCAAAAGGTT
Source organism: Sphaeramia orbicularis (assembly GCF_902148855.1). Lineage (NCBI taxonomy): Eukaryota > Metazoa > Chordata > Actinopteri > Kurtiformes > Apogonidae > Sphaeramia > Sphaeramia orbicularis. Next base: position 2,624,814 of record NC_043969.1, on the reverse strand, counting down.
GGGTCAAAAAAAGAGATAGATAGATAGATAGATAGATAGATAGATAGATAGATAGATAGATAGATAGATAGATAGATAGATAGATAGATAGATAGATAGATAGATAGATAGATAGATAGATAGATAGATAGATAGATAGAGAGAGAAGAAGAGAGAGAGAGAGATCTAATCGAGGCCGGTGGTAGGCATCGTCTTGCCCACCCAATCAAAAGTTAAGGGAAAACGTTTATCCAATAGAAAAACATAACAGACTACACTACTATTGGCTCTTATTTGCAACTGGATGGGCAGCCTACAGCCCGCCCTACTCCATCAGTGATTGGTTGTCATTATTGTTTTGCATTTCCTGAGTGCTTCATTCGCTCATACAGCAGCTCACAGTCCGTTTCTGGTCTGCGGGGAGTTAAACATCCCACCTTGGTCTCTACTGCACCTGTGGAGGCCACTGCTGCACCTGTGGAGGTCACTGCTGCACCTGTGGAAGTCACTGCTGCACCTGTGGAGGTCACTGCTGCACCTGTGGAGGTCACTGCTGCACCTGTGGAGGTCACTGCTGCACCTGTGGAGGCCACTGCTGCACCTGTGGAGGTCACTGCTGCACCTGTCGGGGTTTCTGTTTCATACTGTGATTCTTTCTATTGGAGTTTCACTGTATCCGTGGCTTGTTGACGTGCTCTTGGGCTGAGCATCGTCTCTGGGCTCCTGCAGCAAACACAGCCAGTAAAACCAAAAAATACAACACCAGTAAAACACACACACACGCGCACACACACACACACACACACACACACTCTCAACCGTCGCTCCAAGGAAGGGACAAAAACCGAGTGGCAAATGATCTCTGTTACTAAATTATATTAATTATTCTAATAATTTCGTCATGATAGTTTATATGTATATAGTTCTACTGACATTTGAGTCTAAATTTCAGGGTTTTAGATGAAAAAGAAAGATTTGTTGTTCTCTTTGTCATTTGTTACTTTTCAGATTGAATTTGAATGAGACTTTTTCGGTTTGTGAAATATGAAAAAATATAATTTAGTTTGTTTATTTTGACTTTTGGCCCAGTTTCAGTTGTTTGTGCGGTTGTTCTATCTGTGCCACTTTTCAGTCTGAGTTGGAACAAGAGTAGACTGCCTTCTTTTTGTATAGATTCTGGCCACAGTGAGAATAATTTATTTTATGAGTTTTTAGTACTCATTCTTTTATTTTCCAAGCTCATCCAATGAAAAGAAATATGCACAAAGGACTTTTAAAATCATTTTCATTTTATATTAAAGAGTAAATGAACACAGATGAGCTGCCCGACAACTGAATTCCTCTTTGGGGATCAATAAAGTGATTCTTATAGTTACATAAACCCCCAAATCACTTCTTTTCAGTGCCGTCAGGACTGCAGTTCAAACTGTGAGCCTTCAGGACACTATTACTATCGTCTGTACACACCAACCAAGTTGCCCACCTGTTATTTCAACCAGCCCACCCTAATATGACAGGCCCTGGATGTAATACACACACACACGCACACACACACACACACACACACACACACACACACACACACACACACACACACACACACACATAATGTCACAGGTCAAAAACACAAGGATGTTTTGTCTTCTCAGATCTACTTGACACTATTTGGCATTTTCTCCTCCTGCTGCTGAAAATCCAAAGATGAGTCAAGCCTGTACTTTGTTCATTTTACTTCATTTTAAATCAGAAAAAATAAATAAACATACATAAATCAATAAATAAATAAAAAAAAAATTTTAAATAATTTTTAATCAGAATTGATAAATTAAGCACAAAATCAACAAAATCAACCAAAAATGGACAAAATAAACATCAAAATAGTGAAGAATTGAAATTGCTCATTGAATTATTGAACTAAATGAAAAAAAAAAACGATAAAATTAATAAAACAAACAAACAAAAAAATTCAACAGTAATGAACAAAATGAAACACAAAAACAGTTACATTTTTAAAAATCGGACTCTGAAATTACATGAAACAAAATGATTATTTTTCTTTTTTTGAGGAGTTCCTAAAATTAGGTTACAACTTGTGAGACATTTGGATGTAAACGACATTTTAACATCTGCTTTGACATGTTTTCTCTTTAAAATCTGAATGTGGGACAAAGTGTGGACAAGGGATAAATGTGATGGGCAGTTGAGCACACACAGTTTTTTTTTCCAGGAATAAATATAGATGGGTGACAAATTAAAGTAAAAGCCGAAATAAAGTTTCTAGTGAGGCAGTGGTCAGAGCAGACCTGTATTCTACATGACAGTGAACTGAGGGCTGAACAACACCATTTGGTGTTTTGATGACGGAGATGGGGAACACTGGTTTACAGTCTCCAGCAGATGTATGAACGGACTGAATGTGATGATTTGTCCTGTGGATGGAGTACTTACTGGAGTACTACCTGCAGTACTTACTGGAGTACTACCTGGAGTATTTACTGGAGTACTACCTGCAGTACTTACTGGAGCACTACCTGCAGTACTTACTGGAGTACTACCTGGAGTATTTACTGGAGTACTACCTGCAGTACTTACTGGAGTACTACCTGGAGTATTTACTGGAGTACTACCTGCAGTACTTACTGGAGTACTACCTGCAGTACTTACTGGAGTACTAACATCCTGGAAAAGACCCATCCACCACTCCTTTCATTTGTATGAATTACTTTACAGTCTAATGTTTGCACCCTTTACCACAATACTGTTGGAATCTACGCTTATTACCCTTAGTTTAAAAAAAAAAAAAAAAATCCCTAAGATTTATGTCACTTTACTTCCATGTAAATCTGACATTTCTGTGGGTTTCATATTGCTGCTTGGTCTTGACATTTTGATGAATTATTTGACCTTTGGTTGATTCTTTTTAAATATCTCTCCAACAGTATGTCAGACAATAAACAAATAAATATAATGAAATGAATACTACAATATCCAGTTTGAACCTGTGAATCTTCACAGCAGCTGCACATGCATAAATATTATTAATTTTCTCGTTAACAAGCATTATTGATTTGCATTGCACTTGTTCTCTCTTTTAAATGCACCTATAGTGCTATTGTACGTCATTAGATGAGATTATTACTATTATTTACAGTTTCAAAGTTGCAATGGAGAGGAAAAAAAACATGGACACAGTGCCAAACAGTAGAATCATATAGACTAGATTTTCCCCTGTGCCTCGGGGCTTTGCTCTGCACATCCGTGAATGAGCCAGTTGATGAACACAGGACATCAGGGTCACCAGGGAAACCAGACAGCACAGGCCAATCCAGTCAGTGATCACTCAGAATCAAGGCTCTCCATTCTCCAACCATGCTGTGTGGTGAAATAAACACATTTACATCATGCTGAAAAATAGAAGGGCGGTGGGTTCAGTGCATATATGATTTGCAGGTCAAATCTGAGGCTTTCATCCCCTTTTTTATGAATCTGCACCAACATGTTCTGCTTTCATCTACGACCCATGAACTCTCCTTCATCTGAATTTCATGAAAACCAGTGAAATTTTTTTCTATAATAAAGCTAATCGAAAAACAACAAACAGACATGAAGTTACATTACCTTTCTGAATTAGAATGTATCTGTTTAATCCATTGTATGTCTGCACAGAAATTTGAATATGTTTAGTAGGTCTATTGTTACTCTTTGTTTTTCAAAAGCAGTTTGGAGGATAATAATAATAATAATAATAATAATAATAATAATGATAATAATAATAATAATAATAATAATAACCTGGGGTCTTGTTCACGAGTGAGGGAAGGATGGGGTGTCAGATTGACAGACAGGTCAGTGCAGCATCTGCAGTGATGCAGTCGCTGTACCGGTCGGTTGTGAAGAAGACGGAGCTGAGCCGAGAGGCGAAGCTCTCGATTTACCGGTCAGTCTACATTCCCATCCTCACCTATGGTCATGAGCTTTGGGTCAGGACCCAAGATACAAGATTCTGGATACATGCGGTCCAAATGAGTTTCCTCCGTAGGGTGGCTGGGCGCACCCTAAGGGATAGGGGGAGGAGCTCGGAGTGGAGCCACTGCTCCTCCACATCCAGAGGGACCAGCTGAGGTGGATCAGACATGTTTCAGATCCTCCTGGACGCCTCCCTGGGGAGGTGTTCTGGGCATGTCCCACCTGGAGGAGACCTCAGGAAGACCTAGGACACGTTGGAGAGACTATGACTGTGGGCTGGACTGGGAACGCCTCGGGGTCCCCCCGGAAGAGCTGGAGGAGGTGTCTGAGGAGAGGGAAGTCTGGGCATCCCTGCTTAGACTGTTACCCCTGCGACCCGGCCCCGGATAAGAGGCAGATAATGGATGGATGGAAAAATGCAATAACGTGCAGCAGATGTTTGACAAAATGCACTTGATGGCTAGATAGAATGAAGAAGTTTGAATAAAATGTATGAAAGTTAAACTTATTTATCTTATGAGAATCATTTCTGTGCACCATTTTGCAGCCAAATAAATGCTGTTTTTCCACCTCTAACACAAATAACTGTGCAGCTCTCCCTTAAGTAACCATAGTTACCTCCGCCAAGGAGGTTATGTTTTTGCCAGGGTTTGTTTGTTTGTCTGTCTGTCTGTTTGTTTGTCTGTCCGTTAGTGTGCAACATAACTCAAAAAGTTATGGACAGATTTGGATGAAATTTTCAGGGTTTGTTGGAAATGGGATAAGGAAGAAATGATTAAATTTTGGTGGTGATCGGGGGTGGGGGGGCCCACGGGGGGGGGGGGGGCACTGATCAGCCTTGGCGGAGGTCTGCGCTCTCCGAGTGCTTCTAGTTATTATCTGTCATTACTGGATTGATCAGAACAAACTGTACAATAACTTGCATTCTGCATGTTGAGTTTACAGTTAATGCTTGTTTCTAACACTAGTGTCCTCTGTTGGACTTCTGCATGATGCACACACATCATCCGAACATACAGCCTTCATCCATAAAACCACAATAAATACAGTTCAATTCAAAATAGCCTTACCTCAGATGGATGCAGCTCTGGTTTTAACCGATCATTAACCTTAATCTTCGATTTATATTTGCAGTTAAATTGATTTTATTTGGTAATGCGTTTCAGAGGTATCAGTCATTTACAGAGAGATGTGACGGTCCAAATTTAGATGTAAAGTTCAGTTGTCAAAGCACTGAGAAAAAGAATGAGGGAAGCTTGTATGAGGATGTGAAGTCTGTGGTTGTTAATACTATATGTCTGAATTGGAATGCAAAGGCTGATTAATTGGATGCATTAAGATTGACCTTCACATCAAAGTCACATTTCAGCTGAAGACTAAAGAACTGGAAGGTCTTGAAGTCTTTTACATCCTCTATTTCTTCAGTCTTTATCTATCCTTGTATTCTGACAGAAAAACACGTAGAAAAAGTACAAGATGATTATGTTTCAGCCAGTGGTGGACATTATCCAAGCATGTAGTTTGGATCTCCACTTTCCAGAGGTAATGACTAATGGAGCTGGTGATGTTAAAACTCAAAATAATAACACACTAGTTGGATGTACAGAGTTAATCACGTCCTAATTAAAAACAGCGCCTCATGAGCATTTTCTGGCTCAAAGAGAGTTAACTTTTAAAGCTACTGGTCGACTTGGATGCACACACATATATTACAGCCTCACCTGTAACAAATATATGCAAACATCTGTTCACCTTCACGTCTTAGTGTTCTTGAACTGATCTCAAACTTTCTTCAAAGGTGTTTTCACCTCAGTCACAGTGATGCATTAGTCATAAAATATTAGTCAAAAGACAGAAGTGAAATGAGATGGGAAACATGGGATGTTCTCCAAGTTGTTCTGAAGGCTTTAAAACCAAAAACTTTCTAGAATGAAATGTATGAGTGTAATGGTCAACAGACTCACAAGTCACACTCATTTCACTTTTTCAAAAGTTTCTTTCTTTCTTTCTTTCTTTCTTTCTTTCTTTCTTTCTTTCTTTCTTTCTTGTATATTTTTTTATTTGCATGGACAAACATAGAACATGAGATCATCATGGGTGTTACAGTTAAAATCAAAATATTCTTTCACACATATATTATGGTACAATCATGGTCACACTATTCAAGGTGCATACACAATCCATTTTTCCCAGGATTCAGTACATTTCTCCAACTCAAGTCTTAAAACAAAAGTAAGTCTCTCCATACAGTAAATTTCTTTAATGATCCTGCACTTGTGCAATGTTGGAGGGTCTAGTTGCAAACATTTTTGGGTTATATCTTTCCTACTACTTACCAAAAGTATCTTCAATAAGTATTTATCCTTTTGTAGGGCTGTTTCTGGTATTTTACCAAGATATAAAGCAACAAAAGAGCAGTGGCAGCTGCTCGTCTTTCAGAGAGGGGAAGCTCATTGTTGGCCTACATCAAAAAAATTGTCAAGTTATTTAAACAAAAATTCGACCCTCTGTTCCTTGTGATTTGTATATTTGTGTATTTACAGTGCAAGAAATGAACAAGTAATTTCGCAGTAGTTTCTCTCTAGATTTCACAGCAGAATGTGTGACGGTATTAAACTGAACTCTGTCAGTGAAGGAGTAGATCTGAAAACAGCTGTCAATCAAATGGGATTCAGCCTTTCGACTGATCCTCCAATCAGCACATGGAAGCCCGGCGTCCAGCTCGGCCGAGCTCCGCCCACAGCTCCATTCACCCCCAGAGACGCTGAGTGCCCGGGGGCGGGACAACATTGTGGCATTTATCCAGTTACCATCCAGTTTTTAGGCAATGAAAAAACCAGTTCCACTCAGTCCCATTGAAGTGCATGGACGCTGAGCATCTACGCACAAATGCACTGAGCAGAGATGGAATGAGAAAACAGAGACAAGGGAATGGAGGAGAAATCCATTGATTTGTGATAAAGCTGATTCTGAATGAACTCGTCTTTGAGATGAACGTGTTCTCACACATTTGAAGTCAATGAAATATCAACACAACTGAACATATTTACCTCTGCCAAGGAGGTTCTGTTTTTGCCAGCGTTGGTTTGTCTGTCTGTCTGTCTGTGTGTGTGCAAGATAACTCAAAAGTTATGGACAGATTTGGATGAAAATTTCAGGAAATGTTGATAGTGGCACAAGGAACAAATGATTAAATTTTGGTGGTGATCGGGGGTGGGGGGGCCACTGATCTGCCTTGGCAGAGGTCTGCGCTCTCCGAGTGCTTCTAGTTTAACCATTTAATTTTTGTAATTGTAGGGGAACCCGAGCTTCCCTTGCAGTCTTTGAGAAATCGCCTCTGCAAAAGAGTAATGTAAATCCACCCTTATTATTCTATTTATCTCGGTTGCCACCTTCCTCTGGTATGACTGGATTTTCGGACAGGCCCAAAAAACATGAAAGTGATTAAGCTGTAGAGTTTCCACATTGCCTCCAACAGAATGTATGCCTGTATGCCTGTTTGCAGTGCTGTTATTTTAGGAGTAGTAAAAAATCTCACGACATTCTTCCGGTCGAACTCTCTCAACGATCTTGGATTTGCAGTGGTCGCTTGTGTCTCACATATCTCCATCCTGATCTCTTCTGATATCTGCGTTTCTGACTCCCTCTCCTATTTTTTGTTTAATGGATATCGTAGAATGATTTTTAGAAGCTTTGATATTTCCATATATCCTTGAGACCAACTTTTTATTGTCTTTTTTTTGGGTATGCATCATGAACTATAGAAATCAAGTTGTAATCTGTGCATTTCATTATTATGTTTGTCAGCAGAACAGCCCCAGTTCATACCTAGCTGGCCAACGTTACAATTTCTAATGATTTATGTTTGTGACAGAACAGTTTGCTGGCAAACTTTCCATCCTAATGTAGCTAATATAGCCAAGCTCTGGCTCTGGCTTCGTTTCCTCTACAAGTGCTGGAAGTCTGTGAGAACGCACGATTCATGCATGAAGAGGAGTATGCGGGGGGCAAATGGCAGTTGAGTTTGATAGACATATCACCATTCAATCATTTCGATGAGCCGGTTAAAATGACTGGATGGTGTTTTTTCAGTCCTGCCCGTTCCCCAGGTGACTAAAAAAAATTGTTTTTGTGTTAGAGCATTTAATTGATTGGTTGCAATCAGGGTGTGAAGTGGATTTTGAGCAGTATATAATAAAAAATGCTCCAGGAAAACATTTACCCTATCTTTAAGAGTGAATGAAGTCCATTGTTTCAGGTTGTTATAATGTCTTTCAGCTTGGCTTTTATTTCCCATTATAGATTGTATTGGAATTTTTATCTGTGTAATTTAATACCTGTCACTGACAAAACAGTCCAAAAGACCATCTCCAGTCTGAGTTCAGCCACATGTTGCCTTGATGAGTTGCCCACTAGATTTCTAAAATCTGTGCTGAGCAGTTTGTTACCTCAGCTCACTCGCTTAGTTAATATTTCTGTCATTAGGCCTCTTGTAAAGAAGAGTAGTCTTGATGCAACAGTACCGAACAACTATCGGCCCATATCAAATCTGCCATTTTTAGGTAAAGTCCTTGACAGAGTTGTTTACCAACAGCTCTGTGACTTTCTTCTATTGAAGGTTTCAGGCCCCATCACAGCACTGAGACTGCTCTGATCAAAGTGACAAATGACATCTGTCTGAACACTGACACAGGCACAGTAACAGTCTTAGTCCTGCTGGATCTGAGTGCTGCATTTGATACAGTTGATCATGTGATTCTGTTACAGAGATTAGAGGACTGGGTAGGCATCTGTGGTCCTGCCCTGAAAAGGTTCAAGTCCTACCTTGAGGACAGGAAGTATTTTGTTCAAATCGGAAACTGTGTGTAAAACCAAATGGCAGTGACCTGTGGGGTCCCCCAGGGGTCCATCCTGGGACCCCTCTTGTTCAATCTTTACATGTTGCCCCTGGGCCAGTTCATATGCAGTAATAACGTGTCCTACCACAACTATGCAAATGACACTCAGATTTACATCTGGCTGACAGCAGGTGAACATGTGCCTGTGGACTCACTCTGGGACTGCCTCCAGCAGATCAGTCTAACCCTAACCCTCCAACAGATCACTGTGTGGATGCAAAACAACTATTTCCAACTAAACTCAGACAAGACTGAAGTTATTGTCTTCGGTCCACAAAAACCCAGAGAAAATGTCATCAGTCATCTGGAATCTGTTACTCTAAAAGCTAAAAACCAGGTTAGAAATCTAGGGCTAATAATGGACTCAGACCTAAACTTTAACAGCCACATTAAATCAACTACATCATCAGCCTTTTACCATCTCAAAAACACTGGTAGAATCAAAGGTTTGCCGTCTAAACCAGACTTAGACAGACTTATCCATGCATTTATCTCTAGCAGGTTAGACTACTGTAACGGCCTTCTCACTGGACTCTCTAAACCAGCTGAAGACAGCTGCAGAACGTCCAGAACACTGCTGCCGCCATATTAGTCCTGTGCTCAGATCTGTGCTCTGGCTTCCTGTGGCTCAGAGAATAGACTTTAAAACAGCTCTGCTGGTCTAGAAGTCTGTCCATGGTCTAGCACCAAAGTACATCTGGGACATGTTGGTCCCATATGAACCATCTCGGACCCTGAGAACCTCATGGACTGGTCTTCTGCTGGTGCCCAGAGTCAGGACTAAACAGGGTGAAGCTGCGTTTCAGTTCTATGTGTTTCAGTTCTATGTGTTTCAGTTCTATGCAGCTGAACTCTGGAACAGTCTTCCTGATGATGTGAGACAGACCTGAACTGTGACCGTGTTTAAGTCCAGGCTGAAAACAGCCGTTCAACTGTGCATAGAACACCTGAAAGGGTTCTATCTGCACTCTCCTTTTACTTTGTTTTAATTGATTTTTACCTCCGCCAAGGAGGTTATGTTTTTGCCAGGGTTTGTTTGTTTGTTTGTTTGTCTATTTGTCTGTCTGTTTGTCTGTCCGTTAGTGTGCAACATAACTCAAAAAGTTATGGACAGATTTGGATGAAATTTTCAGGGTTTGTTGGAAATGGGATAAGGAAGAAATGATTAAATTTTGGTGGTGATCGGGGGTGGGGGGGCCCACGGGGGGGCCCATTTCCAACAAACCCTGAAAATTTCATCAAGATCTGTCCATAACTTTTTGAGTTATGTTGCACACTAACGGACAGACAAACAGACAGACAAACAAACAAACAAACCCTGGCAAAAACATAACCTCCTTGGCGTGGGGGGGCCCACAGGGGGGGCCACTGATCAGCCTTGGCGGAGGTCTGCGCTCTCCGAGTGCTTCTAGTTATTTATGTTTTACTGATTATGTTTTAATTGTAATTGTGTGTTTTTAATCTGTCTCTTTTCCAGTTTTGTAAAGCACTGTGAATTGCCTTGTGTATAAATTGTGCTATACAAATAAATCTACCTTGCCTAATTTCCAAGGATTTCCATTTAGATTCATTATTTGGAGCACAGCAGTATACAAGGGTTTCAACTGGGCAACATAATAATAACTAGAAAAGCACTCGGAGAGCGCAGACCTCCGCCAAGGCTGATCAGTGGCCCCCCCCATGGGCCCCCCCACGCCAAGGAGGTTATGTTTTTGCCAGGGTTTGTTTGTTTGTTTGTTTGTCTGTCTGTCTGTTTGTCTGTCCGTTAGTGTGCAACATAACTCAAAAAGTTATGGACAGATTTTGATGAAATTTTCTGGTCTGCGCCCCCCCCCGTGGGCCCCCCCACCCCCGATCACCACCAAAATTTAATAATTTCTTCCTTATCCCATTTCCAACAAACCCTGAAAATTTCATCCAAATCTGTCCATAACTTTTTGAGTTATGTTGCACAGTAACGGACAGACAAACAGACAGACAGACAGACAAACAAACAAACAAACCCTGGCAAAAACATAACCTCCTTGGCGGAGGTAATAATCCTGTAACCATGGTAAAGTTCGTCCTCCCTTCTCTTTTTTCAGCTGCAGTGTCTTGAACTGAACCCTAGGTCTTCTACTGTTTGAAAAAAAACCCTTTAGATCCAGGAATTCCACTCATCAAATTGTTTTTGGGATACCTCCAGAGGTAATGACTGGAAGAGATAAAGAAGCCATGGCAACACATTCATTTCAATTATTTCTGTTCTATTACTCATACCTAGTGGGAGGAGGGTCCATCTAGAAATGTTAGATTTGATCTGTTTATGAATGAGGTCGTAGTTGTTTTCAAAAAGTTTTGACTTTTTGTAGTTAGGTTTATTCCTAAATATTTTATTTTGGGTGAGTCCCATTTAATTTAGGGATGCTTGCATCAGGGTTTGTAACAAAAAGCAGAACATCATCTGCAAACATACAAATCTTGTGTTCTCCTCTGATCATAATACCCTTTATCTCAGAGTCCTCTTATTGTGAAATCACAAGGCTTGGACCCAAATGCATGAGACAGACTTTGCAACTTAGTTTGAGTATTCATTACTCAAAAAGAAAGGGACAAAAGTTATCTTCATAATCAAAGTTAACACAAAAATCTTCTCAATTGAGGAATCAAAAAATTCTTACAAAGGTTCTTCACAAGCGTGGAATCAAAAATTTAACAAAAAAGATTATCTCAAACGAGGTATTTGATTTCTAACAGAAAAGTCTTCAGGAACGTGGTATCAAAAATCTAACACAAAAAGCTTCTCATTTGAGGTATCAAAAATATAACAAAAAGATCTTCACAAAATGCAGAATCAATAAACTTGCAAAATGTAACTAGCAGGTCTAGATGAACAGGAGAAGGTCGAGGGAGTTCTTGTCTTGACAAAGCATGAAAGACGCACTGACAACAGATGGGAGGAGAGGAGGGAATATAAAGGGAAGAGGGATAATGAGCCCCAGGTGAAGACAGTCGAGGGAATCAGGGAGGACGCAGACAAGACAGACACAGTGCACACAAATGAACAGAACCCCTCACCAAAATAAAACAGGAAATGAACCAAACCAACTGACATAAATTACTAGCACCGCAGAGGGCGGTGCGTCACACCTCTCTAATAGCTTGAGTAAAGGGTTCAATAAATAACAGGAATAGGGTCGGACTCAGGGGCTGCCTTGGCGAGTCCCTCTTTCCAAATAAACAGTTTGTGACAGGTGTCCATCAACCCTGATCCTGTCTGTTGGAGAAAAGTATAACACTCTATTTTTGAAGCCAAATCTTGCCAGGACCCTGTACAGATATTCCCAACCCACTGAGTCAAATGCCTTTTCGGCGTCCAGGCTGACCAACACTGATGTTTTCTGATGTAACATGACTCACCACTTGTAATGTCCTCCTTAAATTATCCTGGGTCTGTCTATTTAATACAAAGCCTGTTTGATCTAAATCTACCAGCTCTGGGACAATGGATTCCAGTCTCTTAGAAAGGATTGAAGCAAATAATTTACAATCTACATCCAAGACTGATATTGGTCTGTAGGAGCTGCAGTCTTTTTTATCTTCACCTTCTTTCAGGATGATAGAGGTAACCGCTTCCTTCCATGATTCCTTCCCCTATTCTCAGTGTATGATTAAAACAGTTAAGCAGCACAGGTGTTATTTGAAGTTTTAATGTTTTATACCATTCAGACAGATATCCGTCTGAATCTGGAGCCCTATTAGCTTTCAGTCTTGAAATGACTTTTTTCAGTTCTTCTGCTGTTAGATCAGAGTCACCATTGTTCTAATAGTTTTCTTCTTTGTTGTATGTTCCTTCGACTGTCTCTCCTTTATCCTGTCTTGAGCCTTGTGTACATATCATCCTTTTTTTGTTTATCCCCTTCCATTCTAAGTTACAGTACAGTTTTGTTTTTTTTTTTATCTTAATGTCCTTCCAAGGGGATAAATATCTGACCGGTTGGAAGCTGGGTTTTTAAGCTGCCATTCGCTTCGTTGCCACTGGAAGTTCCTCAAAGGTTTATTTCACTTTATGAGTTCAGTGTCTCCACATGTTCAGTTCAATCCCAGTCAACATTGTCTTAACATTTATTATTACAGTTCACTTGTGTTGGTATTTATGTATTTTAACCTCTTAATGTGTATATGTCATGCATGTATTACCTTTTGTTTCTGTCTTCTGACTGTGGTGGGTGGGTCGTTTCTCCCTGGTCTGGACTGAGGAAGAAGAATGTTGAATACTGAATCCACTTCTTCAGGCTGAACCATGTACAATTAGTTTTAGTTATGTTGGTTTTGTGTTTCGTTAACTCTTAAAGGTCCAGATCAGTGTTTTGGTTCCCTGCCTCTCATGTATTTATTCTGTTTTTCTACAGTTTTGCATCAGTTGGCATCAGGAGTCTTCAAAGGTGCAGGAGACTTTCATGACCAATTTTTCATCAAATCTGTGAAACCCCAGTCTTATCCTAAGTGTCATGAATCTGTAAGTCAGTCTGTCGTTACTCACCTGAATCTATTGCATTACGATGAACAGTTTCTTAGTTCCATCCACCATAAACAAACCGTATGTTTACAAACCGAGTCGGGAGGGAACTCAGGCATCTTCGGGATTTTGTTGCGAGGTGCATTGTGGGAAAGGGAGATTTGCGCAGCCACCTGACAGTGACAGTGGCAGTGGCAGCGCGACCATATGATATTATATGGATGAAACAAACACGACGCGGAAACGGAAAGGGAGCTCCTGCCATTTCCGCGTCGTGTCTGTTCCAGCTGCTGCTGTTAGGCGGCTGTGCGAGCCTTCACTTCCCACAATGTACGTCGTGACAAAATCCCGAAGATGCCCGAGTTCCCTCCCATCTTTTACGAGGTGAATTTCAACTCCTTTCCTCTGGACGGAGGTTCTTAGTCCCAAGGTGCAAGACACAGCATTATAAAAATAGCTTTGTTCCTGTCGTCGTCACTGAGCTCAATAAGAAATAGTGACATTGCACTTTACTAACTTATTTACTTATTTATTCCATTTCTTTGCTCTATTTATTATTATTGTGACTTCAAATTTTTTAAATTTTTAAGTTTTATGTTCTTATCCTGGTTTTTATCCCAGATTGTTTTTATTTTATCTTTTCTGGTTTTTATTGTGTTTTTTATTGGATCTTGGTTTTATTTATTTGATCTTATTTATTTTATTCTTTTACTTATCCATGCTGCTATACAGATGAATGGTGGAACACTGAACACTTTTTGTCCTGTCTTTTTGTCCTGTCTGTGTGATCAAGTGCTTGTCTTGCATGTTCAATGTATGTGTTGTTGTAATGCCAAGGCAATCACCTAGACTGCAAAACAAATCTACCTACGGGTATAAATAAAGTGACCTTGACCTTGAAACTGTTCACCATAATGCAAGAGATTCAGGTGAGTGATGACAGCCAGACTTACAGATTCACGATACTGAGGATATGACTGAGGTTTGACAGATTTGATGAAAAATTGGTCACGAAAGTCTCCCGCACCTTTAGTTCAGGAGAACCCAAAGTTTCATCTACTTCAGCTCTTGTTTGAGAATGAATAAATGTTACGGACGTTTCTAAACAAATGTCACTAAAACTGATGTCTGTGCAATGAACTCTGACCCTCTGTAAGTTTGTGTTTTTTCTTTAGGAAGTCAATGCTTTCAGCTTCCAAATTATTTACGGTCCACATTTAACCTTTTCTAATCAACTTAAAGCTCTTACTCTCATATTACCATGGGTGTTTTCCCTTTGTGTGTTTCTTGGTTGGGCTAAGCCAGTGTACGTAGTATGATCCCTCTGGTGTCACTGTGGCAGGTCAGGTTGTTTCTCATAATGTTGCTGTTATTTTGAGCACAGTTACATAGTTATTATATTTTCAGTTTATTCTATTTTGGATAAATAAGTCCTCATTACCTTATTGTTTGGACCATAACAGTGAGTGGGAGCGACATTCCCTGTCCCACAGCCAAAATGATCACCAGTGTTCCAGGTAGTCCAGGCATCAGGCTGGTGCTGCCCAGGCATCCGGTGGGAAAATAGTATGTAAACAGAAGACAGAAGACAAATGTCTGCAAAAGTTAACTTTATAGGTTATTTCCAAAGTCGATAATATGCAACAAGTGTGAAAAATACAGTGAAATTCTCCTTCAGCTGAATATCTTCCATATGAGACATTCACCAATGGAACAAATAACAGTAAGGGGCTAGACTCTTAAAGATAGATAGATAGATAGATAGATAGATAGATAGATAGATAGATAGATAGATAGATAGATAGATAGATAGATAGATAGATAGATAGATAGATAGATAGATAGATAGATAGATAGATAGATAGATAGATAGATAGATAGATAGATAGATAGATAGATAGATAGATAGATAGATAGATAGATAGATAGATAGATAGATAGATACTTTATTGATCCCGAGGGAAATTCAAGTATTCCGCAGCTTTACATACAGCACGAGAAGACAAAAACAAACAGACCAAAGCACAACACAACAGTGGCTTAGTAACCAGGTTGACATTAAGGTTAGTTTGTATGTTATAAAAAAACACATGCTAAAAAACTAAAGCACGCAAATCCAGTAATCTAATCAAAATCTGGTCATCTAATCAAATCTAAAACACACATGCTGAGTGGCAGGTACACTGTAAAAAACAAAACAAAAAAAAACTGGTAATATTCCAGCAGCAGGGGTGCTGAAAAAATACTGTTAAATGATTTGCATATTTGCTTTTTTTTTTTTTTTTACTTTTTAATGTTTAATAAAGAATTTTTTTCATGTATTAAAACTATTAAATTACCTATAAATAAATAAATAAATAAAATTTTCAATGAGACTCAGTTGTCCAATCCACTCATAAAAACTGTATTTGGACAGTTTATCAGTGCTTATACATGTTATACATTCACAAAAATATATTTATTCAACATTTTTGTTGTGAAATCTCCCGTAATTACACAAGACATTTGTCAATTAACAAACAAGTCTTGTTAAACTTACAGAACAAATACTTCTTTTACAGTTAATTGTCAGTAATTTTATCTCGTTTTATTTATTTATTTTTTTTTTACAGTATTAAACCTTAAATGAACAGTTTAATCTCATAAATAGAAAAGAAATATTTGTGAAATTACGATACATTTGCAAATGTATTTTAACTGTATTTTTCTGCAAAAAAACAAAAAAATTTCTTTTAAAAAATGGAAATTTTATGGTGATTCACAGTTACAGTTTTTTTGTGTTATTTTACATTTGACATGTAAAATCACAGTCTATTTTTGTCATTTCACTGATATTTTCCTGTATCTTAAAAATACAGGAAAAATCTGTAAAATAAATAGTGAAAATTCTGTCAAATTACAGATTTTTTTTACAGTGTAAGTATGAACCATAATAAAATACAAGAAATAACATACTTAAGGCTAGAGGGCTAAGTACTTGGACATGAAATGAATGGAAGAATGCAGCGCCTCCGGTAGATTTCCAAACACTTGGAAACTCTATGGCACAGAGCGCCAAGGCTGTTTTGGAACCTCACGGTGGAACGACACTTTCTGTAGCTTGTATTTTTTCCCCTTCCAGTAGACTTTTAACCCACCAGGATGTGTGGCTGCCCTACAACATAGGTATAGTTTTCATTTTGACACCACTCCATTTATTCTTCATGAAGCCTAAGGTCAATGCCCTGTGTGCAAAGAACAACACACTGGAGTACGAGGCACTTGAACAGAAACTGATTAGTAATCCTATTTGTTAACAAGAGTTGTTAAAGTAGGCTGAAAACAGGGCTGGAAACTGGGATCTGAAACCACAGTGCAGATCCCAGACTTGCGTGTTATTGTGTTTGACATCGCTAATGTCGACTGAATGAAAAATATAAACACAATACAGATGAAATGCTAACATTAGCTAATTAAACTAAGTTATATCAAACATCCTCTATTTACAAAGAGGGTGCACTGATGATGCACTTTGCCAACAAAAGTAGATTAATTACATCTAAATACAAAAATACCCTAAACCAATATCATGTTTTTCACTGATAAAAGACATTATTAACACTCACAAAGTACACTTTTTCATGATACGTGAGTCTTAAAAATGTCATTTTATGTGAGAAAGTTCAGAAGATTGGTGGATTGTAGAAAATGGGTTGGCTCATTTTGGGATAAAAGAAACATATGACATCATTCACTTTGCTCACAGTAATGACTGGAACAGAATCTGCTGCTGGAAAGTGGGAAAACACTGTGACACTGGCAGAGGAAATCATTTTCAGTGATCATATTGTCCTTAAGCATCTCTGGTTACACTAACAGGCGTGGTGTTGTAATTAACCCTTTCATGCACACATTATGAGAACCTTAGTCAATATTTTTTTCTTGAGTGTTTTTATTCCTCTTTAGGCATGAAAAAAACAATGCAACTGATTTTTTTTTTTTTTTTTTTATGAACGTATTTTTCATGGAGTTACAAAAATATCCACTCAGCTGGACACCATGCATTTAAGTTTTGAAGCAAAGAAACATTTATTTAAAAATCATCATCAGAAAGTGTTATACTGTGTGAAAACTATGAAATAAAAGCATTTTTAATGCTGCTAATTGCTAAATTGCTACTGTTTTCTCACATTTGATCACACTCTAATATTAGTTATTACTCATTTCATGGAGATAATATCCTCCTGAGACCCAGGAAATGGACAGTTTTAGCTTTTTTACATTAAAAATTTGTCTTGATCGGAAACTGCATAATGCAACAGTTTTTTCAGATACATTTTTAAAACTTTGTATTTACTGATTGATTTTTTTTAATGGAATGTCTTGTGTAATGGACAGTATTTTTAAAGTAAAACTGTCAAACTTTTGGCCCCTGCAGAGGACAAAATGCATTGCTGGGTCTCAGGAGGATATGCAAAAAAAAATTAAATAAATAAATAAAATAAAATAAAATAAATTGTTTGTTAATTACGGTCTAATAACAATTAGCAATTGATTTCCACTCAAACGTGTTACTGCAGATCAGGTTTATCAAGAACAGCAAAGTTACAGTAATTGTATGAATTGCAGTGTTTTGGATGATGCATAAGAGTCCTGATATGGAACTGAAACAATAAAACCCGTGAATAAACAATAGAACAGCCGTAGAATAACTGTCCACTGTAGTGACCAGTATGCATGAAAAGGTTAAAGTACTGTAAACTTCATGATAGAGTCCTCAGAGGTTCTTGTTCGGGTAACTTCTTAAACACAACCCAGCTGTCTATAGGAAATAAACATGTCATTGAATAAACAGAAGCTCAGACTGTCCAATAACCCACCTGTTAATCAATACCCAAAGAGCAGACACTTCTCTTAACCCTTTCATGCACAGTGGTCACTCCAGTGGACAGCTATTGTACAGCTGTTGTCTTGTACATTCATGGGTTTTGTTGTTTTAGTTCCATATCAACCAACACAGTGAACGCTCATGCATCATTCCATACACTGACATTCATGCCATGCCTGAGTGTAAATCAATTGCTTGTTATTGTTATTGGATTGTAATTAACAGGGTGTTTTGTTTTGTGTTTTTAACAAAAAGTTGTGTTTTTTTGCATATTATCTTCATGAAGTGAGTAATGACTAGTATTAGAGTATGTTAAAATGTAAGAAAACATCAGATTAGCTGCATGTTTATCTCATAGTTTTCACACATTACATCAGTATGTACGTTTCTTTGCTTCTACAGTTAAACTTATGGTGTCCAGGTGAGTGGACAATTTTGCAGCTCCATGAAAAATAGGTTCATAAAGATATTTTCAATTGCATTGTTTTTTTTAATGCCTAGAGGAATAAAAACACTCAAGAAAAAAAATCTTGATTAAGGCTCTCATAATTCATGCATGAAAGCGTTAATTAAGGATGTATTCAATCATAATAAGATGTAGCCTAATGAGTTTTATACGACAGAACAGGTGAAAATCAGTTAAACAGACCTAGACTATTCTTTGGTCCAGGCTGTAAACATTTCAGTGTTTGGCAGCTTTGGCACATCACATTTATTACAATTTTCAGCTTCACATTTTACCCCAGGGCAACAAAAAAGTTGTTTGATTACAAAATAAGGATCGGATCATTGTTGCAATATGATCTGAGGGTCTTACTTAATATATTAACTTGATATGAGTCTGTGCAGTCAAGATGTTGTGAGTAGACTCCAGCTGCAGGAGGCTATTGAGTCCAGGAATCTGTGAGGCTGTGCTGAATCAATGCAGACCACTGTGGAAGCACAAACAGCCTGAGATATTCACTGATCTGTGACCTTTTCCTGTTGTTCAGCAGTCGAGTCTATAGAAACTGAAACTAAGCTGACAGCGCAAAACCGCCTTGAGCTAGAAACCACTAAATGACATTTATAAAGTCTAAATTATGCAGTTAGTTCATTAGAGAAAAGGTTCAATCAGAACTGATTACACTAAGGTAATGAGTGTTAAGAATGAGGTTTGTTGAGCCTCAGTGGTTCAGTTTGTCAGCTATCCACTCCCCTACATTCTGATGCACCTTAACCTGTTAAACCCTGACCATATTTTCAGGGGAAAAACGCCTAAACAGATATACCCAAAGTAAATGAAGAATTCCTCCACAATAATAAGGTTCATATGGATGTTCTTGGTGTCTGTGGACATTTACAGACCTCACAGAATCTATTCCCATTGTCTAAAATATTGTATCTATTACTGTGCCTGAGTAAACCGTAACAAACTAAAAGAGAAATTTGAATTTTTTGTCCTCGCCTGTTTTTTTTCGGCTGGATTGACGATGATATGCATGAATTAATTGTTTGTGTTGGAGATTTTTAATAGCGTATATTTCACCCCACAAAGATTAAAAATCATGTTTGAACATTAAAGTTTGCACTAAAATACACTTTTGATGTACTTTTATTAACCTTAGGGTCTAAACTTTGAGCAAAAGTTGAAAAAAACATCCATTGTCCTGATTGATTATATTTTTATAGTAGATGAACATTAATATAATTTTTCAGGCCTGCGGGGCAGTGTTTCTCAAACTGTGGGGCGGGCCCCCTAGGGGGGGCACAAAGACTTGCCAGGGGGGTCATGGGATCACTCCTGGGTGTTTTTTTTTTTTTTTTTTCAGGTTACAACATGTAGCAGATGGAACTACTGCTTTAGCGTTGGAGCACCCTGGACTCATTTTAGGGACATAAAACAAACAAATGTAGTGCCATGGTGATGTGTCACTAGACTAGACAAAGAGTTTAGGTTTGGACAGTGGACAAGGATTGGACTGGAAAAGAAAAATGTGCATTGTTTGTGTTTTTGCACAGTTTGTACAGTTTAATGTTCTGAGATATGCAATGTAAATGGGCTCATTGCAGCCACTGATATTGTTAAAATGTTCGTCTTTGTTACCAAAATTTGTTTGTTGTCCAAAAAAAAGGAACTTTATTATCATAGTTGTAAGATAATTGCACATTTCCTATTTTTATTTGGAAAAAATATTGTCTCAGGGAGCAGTCTTGTTGAGTTTATTTGTATTGTTCACACAAAAATCTAAGTTACTTTTAATTTGTGCATCAAATAATTGAAGGAAAAGCAAAAAGTGTTGTTACAGTATTGATGTTTCTTTCAATAAAAGTTATAATTGCACCACTGTTACAATGTTGTTGTTGGGGTTGAGGGAGACCTGGAGATTTTTCGTCCTCCAAAAGGGGGCCTGACAGAAAAAGATTGAGAACTACTGCCTTAAACTACTGCCACTGTTAAAGCTCCAAGCACAGCCTCTGTCAACATACAGAAATACCTCTGTGCTTCTTTTATCTTCACTGCACCGGTGATGGAGGTAGTATCCACATCCTTGACATAAATATAAGCATTAATGCCGTACCGTTTTCAGCTCTGTGGCAACAAACCAACAGTTTGAAGTCTAACCTGTAAAGAAACCATTATATACATCAGGGCTGTCAAACTCATTTGAGTTCAGTTCCACATTCAGCTAAATTTAATCTGCAGTGGGCCGGACCAGTCAAATAATAACACAATAATAAATGAATAATGTCAACTCCAAACTTTTCTCTGTTTTAGAGCGAAAAAAGTATGAAAAGGTTTACATCAACAAACTATCCTTTCAAAAGATGTGAATAACATGAACAAACTGAAAAAATAAGTGTAATAATAACAATATTCTGCCTCAGTTTATCATTTACACATGTACATTAGAACTTACAGATCACAGTGGATCTACAAACACACAAAACGTTTTATAAGACAGAATATTGTTAAAATTGAAAACAAAAAAAAACAAAAAAAGCTCTTAAGACATTTCAGGTTGTTCGTATTTGTTCAGGTTATTCACTTTTTTTTTTTTTTTTGTGAAATAATACTTTGTTTTAGTGTAAATACATGAAAATATTTACATTTACAAACAGAAAAATTTGGAGTTGTCATTATTTCTATGTTATTATGATAGTGTTTGACCGGTCTGAGCCACTTGAGATTGAACTGGTCTGAATGTGGAACCTGAACTAAAAGGATTGTTAATATCTTAGTGTAATTTTTGCATTTCACACAATGATCCCAAGGGCTGGACTCGGACCTCGGGCAACATGTTTGACACCTGTGATATACATTCTGATGTGCCCTTGAACAAGGCACTTAATCCCCTGACATGGCAGCCCACTGCTCCTCCTGCATGTTCAGCTGGGGAAGGGTTCAGAGCAGGGGTTCAGATACAGTCTGTGTTTCATGTCTACATATACAATATACGGACAAATAAATCTTCTTCTTCTTCTTCGTAGTTTTCACTGGACAGCAGAGACGATGAAAAACTGTTACTTGTAAAGTCAGTGAAGTTGTCGAACAAAAGCAGTGAACAAAAATGTGCAATACAAGTACAAATGCATGAGTAGGAAGTATCATGAAATGAAAGTAAAATGGAAGTGC
Organism: Sphaeramia orbicularis; assembly: GCF_902148855.1. Lineage (NCBI taxonomy): Eukaryota > Metazoa > Chordata > Actinopteri > Kurtiformes > Apogonidae > Sphaeramia > Sphaeramia orbicularis. The sequence continues at coordinate 2,602,990 of NC_043969.1, read as the reverse complement.
ATTAGAATACTCCAATAAGTATTTTCGATGCATTTAACTGATAAATACAGTTTAATGTGTTTTTTGTTTGGTTTTGTTTAGTTTTTTTTAAATAGTCCATCAAAAACTTTATTGTTGTTGTAAGTTAAATGACTCATAACAGCTGGAAGGACACCCAAAGGATGCTAACCAAATGCAACAGACTGGTTCTGTCATCATGAGCTGTAGGTTTGGGACTTTTTTTATATCATAGAAATTCTGCAGCTTGTCCACTAGACTCTGTCCAGTGTTATTCTGTGTTGATGAGAGCTACCCAATCAATCAGGTGCCCCCTTATAAGGTACAAATGTCATAAATATAATGATATGACAGTTTAATAGATGCTGGGTTCACTGTGTTGGTTCCTCACCTTGATCTGCTGCTCTGGACCCTGGAGGCAGATCTACAGGTCTATGCTGCCATCTGGTGGTAAACCACAGAACAGCTTAATCACACTATAAATGATGGACAGTACATGTGAGGGTCCATCATAGGTGTGTGTGAAAAAGCTGACATTTGCTGTTTCCAGTCAAACCACTCCAAGGTTTTATGTCATTGAATCTGAAATCTTACTAAATTACAAATTAAATCAATTTCATCCTCCTCTCGCATCTAGTAAGGAGGGAGTCAGAGTAGTCTTTTCATGTGCAGTAACTAAATAAACCCAGGAATCTACATTAGTCTGTTTTAAGCAATTTTACATTAATTAATTAATTTGTTTTTTAAATAATGTCTCAAATGTTTGCGTTTGTGCATCAGTCATTTAAATTTTGTCTAAACTTCTGATTGTCTCATAATTGTCCTAGTAATGAAGAATCTCCAGCTGTAGAGCTTGTTTATATAGATTGTTTCGTTAGCTACTTGTATGATGGCAGTGACTTTTATAAAAACTCACATCATGCTTTATAATGAATGTATCCTTTCTCTCTTCAATACGTGGCCCTGGATATGCTTTTTCACAGCAGACATTTTGGCTCCTTATGTCAGATGCACAGACTCATAATAACTGATTATTCATGTAGTTGCATCAGTTCCTGATTGTGGGTCTGGTCATGCTAGTTCACTGTCATGGCTTTCTAGGACATCTAAATGAAACAGATCCATCATTAAATCCAAATATCTGCTTAAAGTGTGTTGCATATTTATATTTCCAAATAAAGTTGACGAGACAAAACATTAAATATCGTGTCTTTATATTGTGTGCAGTGAAAACAAGCATATATTTGAAATAACTGCTTTGTGTTTGTCTGTGTACGTACATTTACCATACCCACTAGATTTGGGGCTAAAACTGTTGAAACAAGTACTCAACAAGTGTTCAGAGAACGCAAACCTCCACCAAGCACCCCGAACGCTGTGCATGTGTGGATCCACTGTTTGTTTTTAAATTCAACAGTTTCCAGGTTGTTCCATACAGCAGAAACAGTTGAAGCTTGGTACCAGTCATGTGTCTGTCAAATTATTTTCAATTCCAATCAATATTTGTTGAGTTCTAATTTTAAATGTGTGGTAAATGGGATTTTCAGTGTTAAATGTAAATGTCCACAGAGTCCACATTCCACAGTGGATGTGGACAATTTTGTGTCAGATACAAGATATTGTTCTAAGCTACAGGTGGATCCAATTGGAGGCTAATCAGAGTTGTTTTGAATTTTTGTTTTGAATTTTTTGATTATTTTGGAAAATTGCTCACTGATGACAGATAGGAAAATTGTAGATGTTGTGACCTTGCTGTGACCTTGAACTTTGGCCTACTTGGCCCAAAATGTAATGGGTTGGTCCCAGGGCCTAGGCCTATCTGTGGGGAAGATTTGGGAAAGATGGGTGGAAGAGTTTTCCTGTAAAGTTGCTAACAAACAAACAAAGAAACAAACAAACAAACAAACACACACACAAAGCAAAGTGATCCCAATACCTCCTGGCGGAGGTAATAAACAGACATATATACATATATCATAGAGACTGTATATCTTCAGTGTTGCTCAAGTTTTACTAATTGATTTAGTTACGTAGTAAAAATGTCTCTAAAAAGTTGAATGTTGCTTAAAGAAAGAAAATAGAAGACTATTAAATTAATGTTTCTTCATTGTGTGAACATATCAACTTTTATTGTAAAACAAAACAACACACATATTTTGTCTGTAAGTCGACATTAGGGTTATCTGATTGTGATCAGATTTTAATGTACACAGACATTTCCTGAAGAGGTGGCAAGCATTACGGACATATGTTGTTATTGTCATCAAATCACATACACTTAAAATAAAAAAAAAAAACAAATAAATGTCTCTCTCTCTTTCAGACATTACTGTTTGGTTGGCATGTCAACTCTAGGCCCATTATTAATCAGAAACAAATCAGATCACCAGTATACAGTAGTTTCATTTTTTAAAGGCTCAGTAATTTTCTAAAACAGTTGTTTTTAGGAAACTTGACTTAATATGATATTGTATGTTGTGGGAGTCGACAGGATTGTATCCAAATAGACTAATGCAATGACTTTCCAATAATTTGCAGCACACAGGACAGTGTCCATCATTGTCTGGATACAAAAACAACATCTGCATCAATTTATCTTTTATTGTTTTTAGCCTTTTGTGTGATTTTTGAGACAAAAAATATTGAATAATTCCAGACCAGTGTTTTCATTTTAATATCTGAGCTCAAAGGACTCAGTGTTTGCAGGTATACTTTGGAGGATGGGACCTTTGCAGCAGGCATTTTTTTCTTCTGTCTTTCCAAATGGTAGCTGAGTATCTTTAGTAGTACCAGCCTCTCCAGTACCAGCAGGTGCAGTTAAGGCCTGAAGCTATGAGCAGGATGACCAGCAGGGTGACGAGCAGGCCGAACGCGATGATAGTGGCACTGACAGCCCACACGAAGGTCCTCTTCGACAGGTCGATCATGGGCGATTTGAGGGCCATCCGTGCCCTGCGCGCCCGCCGGCGGTCCTGAGGTGGATACCGGGACAGGTTGACGCTCTCCATGCCCAGAGAACGGATCAGGCACGCCCTCTGGTGGCTCAGCTGGTCAAAGGTGTGTTTGCCATGGTAACAACCCATACCACTCTGACCTGGAAGGGGGGCATGAATCTGAATGTCAGTGGTTCCATCTGATGTCCTTTACCATGTACTATATAGACAAAATCCACACTAACGTTCATACTTTTGTGTAAATAAACAGTAGAATGAATCTTTCCACACACACTTCTTAGGTTATGAATACATGACGATAATGTCATGAGTGTAACGCTATCCTCTGTATTGGCATGTGTGTGTGTCCAGAGCTTGCATACTGTAATATTTAAGAAGAAATAGGATGCAGTTCATATACTGTTAGTTCTATAATACGGGTTTGGATATATTAAAGCAGTGTTTTTCAACCTTGGGGTCGGGACCCAACGTGGGGTCACCTGGAACTCAAATGGAGTCACATGAAATTTCTAGTAATTGATAAAATAAAGATGAAAACTTACTAATTAAAAATTTATGGTGAGTAGAGATCCCAATCCATAAAAGACATGACAAACTGTGAAGCTGAAACTGCAGCACTGTGGTTCTGTTCATCTGTCAAATGTTCATTGTGGTCAGTTTCAGATGCTGCAGCTCTTTCATAATTCATAGTTTCAGTTCTTGTTTGTTCAGTATTAATTGTCAGCCTTGTAAAGCCTTTGTGCAGTAATCTACACCTGGCTTTTCTGCCTCTGTCCATAATAATGTACATTATATAGACTAAATGTCCTCTAAAATTAATGCTTATTTGCAACATAGTACAGCAAACTATTGCATGATCAAAAACAAATTAATTTTAGCAAAAAAAAAAAAGTCTCTGCTTTGACTGTCTGGGGTTGCCAGACATTTGTGATGTTAAAATGGGGTCACGAGCCAAAAAAGGTTAGGAACCACTGGATTAAAGTCTTCTGAACTGTTTTAACCCACTACCACCAATTTGCATGTGAATATGGAAGTTCAGACACCACCAGTGACTTCTTATAATGGTCTTTTAAGAGCTGACTGTAAAGTGTGTCTACACTGTCTACAAGTCCCATAAACATTAACGTAGTTTTCACTTGAGAATATAATGTACCTTCAACATAATAACATGTTGTATTACAGTTAGTACAATGCTAACACATGCATATTCCTGCCATAAAGATTAACTGAATAATTAATTGCGCTGGTCACCAACAAATTTATTGTTTCAGTTTTTTGAGCTGATTTAGGATAGTTTTGGTGCTGAATCCAAAAATCACATTAATTTTGCTCAATCAGGTCAACTTTCTGAACTATGCTACATATTGGCTTTTGAACATTTTTGCTTACATTTATGGGCATTTTCACATCATATGATACAAAATTCTTTCATATTTCTTGCAATAAACGAGTTCTGAAGATTTTACTTTTGCCAATTTATGATTAATGTTTTTTTTAATATTACAGGTGAATGAAATGGCTTCGACTAGAAGATCTTGCAAAAATAAGCCTGATGTATTCTGCTACATCTGCGCTGAATACACCATCGTACCTAACAGGAATCCTGTTAGAAAATGATTTTTTTTCTCTTAAAACCTATTTTGGGTGAGAACTATATAAAAAATCAGCTGATAAAGTCACAAAAATGTAAGCAATTTTGTGAGAAGATCAAATTTTTCAGAATCAAATTAGCAAAAAAAACCTGACCTGATTGAGAAAAACAGATGTCATTTTTGGATTTAGCGGTGCAAAATGGTCCTAATTCAGTTGAAAAAACCTACACAACTTGCAAAAAACATTTTTTTGTAACCCAGTGTTATTAATGGAATGTTTCCTGAACATTTCCATGTTCTGCTGCCTTATACTTTTGTTCCAGTTTATCTCAGAGCTAAAAAATAATGTCCTTTTCACTTCTCTACATTGTTCTGCCAGCTTTAGTTACATTTAAACACAGAAAAATACTACAAGTGTTTAAAACGCAGCAGATCATTAAAGGCTAAAACCAAGCTTTGTGTTTTAAAAAGTCTTAAAAAAAGCATCTCAGAGTCACATATTACAGTCTATGAGTTTCCCTGAAACTCTGAAACTCTGAAACCATTGTTCAATACAGATTCAGTTCATCTATTACCAAAACTTCAGCGTAAAATGGTTCCAGTCTTAGTCTCTACATTTGCCTCCACTTAAATCCCATCTGATACCTTAACTTCTCTGTTGTAGAAAAGCCTCTACACCCCTCCCCAAACCAAAGAAAAATAAATCCACCATGCCCACTTTTTAGCAATTGTCCATTTCATATGTAGGCAATTGTCCATTTATTATTTAACCTCCTCAGACCCAGCTATGGGTTTTCTGTCCACATTTGTGGACAAGAGTTTCACAGCTTTATACAAAAAAAAGAAAGAAAGAAAAGAAAAACAAACAAAGGACATTCCATAAAAAATTTTAAGAACTGCATCTGAAAAAACTGTTGCATCATGATGTTTCCAATATAGGCACTTATTTAATAAAAAAACAAAAAAAGCTGGTACTTTGCTGACATTTCCTGGGTTTTAGGAGGTTAAGACATAGAGTGTGTAATGTAAAGGTATGAGACAATATATTCAACAAACTCTTAAGGTTATCATCTGTCTCATCTTATCTGTTGTCTCATCTTCTCCTTCATCTCCTGAATGAGATAATAAATTATTTTGTGTTTGCTATACTGACTTTGAACTGGCTTAACTGACACCAGGTATGAGGAGCTTTAGTCTGAAAACTGTCCGAAGTTTCCATGCATGATGAGTGTGTCTTACCTACACCACCGAACGGCAGAGAGCTGAGTGTGTAATGCATCATAACGTCATTGACCGTCACCCCTCCACTCGTAGTCTCTTCTATCATTTTTTTAGTGGCCTTTTAGAGACAGGAAGAGAAATAAAAGAAGAACATAAAGACGGTGCTTCAGCATTCAGACCTGTTTAAACATCATGATGTTGTTTCCACTCACCTTTTTATCTGAGCAGAAGATGTAAAGAGCCAGAGGTTTCTCTCTCTCGTTAACGAAGCGAATGGCATCATCCATGTCGCTCACAGCGACTATCGGCAGCAGAGGGCCGAAGATCTCCTCCTGCATCAGCCTGGAGTGAGGCGGCACATCCTTCAGCACCGTGGGCGCTGCATCATTTCATAAAGGAAAATACAGAATATGCAGAATATGAGCCGTTCAAGTCATGATCATATACAGCACAGGTGTCAAACATGCGGCCCGGGGGCCAAAGGGTCCAGTCCGGCCCTTGGGATGATTTTGTGAAATGCAAAAATTACACTGAAGATATTAACAATCCTTTTAGATCAGGTTCCACATTCAGAACAATTCAATCTCAAGTGGGCAGGAACAGTCAAACACTATCATAATATCATAGAAATAATGACAACTCCAAATGTTTTGTCTTTGTAAATGTAAATATTTTCATGTATTTACACTAAAACAAAGTATAATTTCGCAAAAAATGTGAATAACCTGAACAAATATGAACAACCTGAAATGTCTTAAGAGTTTTTTTTGTTTTTTTTTTAATTTTAACAATATTCTGTCTGTTATTAAATGTTTTGTGTGTTTGTAGATCCACTGTGATCTGTAAGTTCTAATGTACATGTGTAAATGATAAACTGAGGCAGAATATTGTTATAATTACACTTATTTTTTTTCAGTTTGTTCATGTTATTCACATCTTTTGAAAGGATAGTTTGTAGATGTAAACCTTTTCATAATATAAATGTACTTTTTTTTGCTCTAAAACAGAGACAAGTTTGGAGTTGACATTATTTATATGTTATTATGTCATTATTTGACTGGTCCGGCCCACTGCAGATCAAATTTAGCTGAATGTGGAACTGAACTCAAATGAGTTTGACAGCCCTGACCTACAGTATCTACACATCTGTGACTCTTACCAATGTAGCGCTGTGAGGCGTCAGTCTGGCCTCCTATCACAGGGGTGTACCCCTCCATCAAACTCATAATTCTGCTGAAGTGGCGCTGGTTGATGATTCTGCCGTAGTCAGGTGAGCATTTTGGATCAGCCCCGTAAAATTCCTGGGACAGATGAAAACATGTTTATAGAACTCAACACTGTGCGATCAAACGTGCATTAGGAGGTCAGCACAGACCTCAGGGTCATTTATACCATCCATTCCCTGACTGGAGGACTGGGTTGTGAGAGGATTTTGTTTTAGTTGTCAAATACATTTGCATGTCAAATAATTTTCAACAGTTAGACACAAAGAAAATGATGATCTGTGATTTGTCAAACGTTTTTGTCTTTGAAAAGTTAGCTAAGCTCGTTTACCTATAGTCAAAACACTATTATAGGACTTTTTTTTTTTTTTTATTTATACAGACATTTGTTCTTTACTTGATTCATATATCAAGCATATACTGTGAACTGGGTTAGGATGGTTAGTCATTTCCACAAAGTGGATCCCTGGACCAAACTCTGGGAAATACTGGATTAAAGGACTGAACTCTTTTTTTTTTTTTTTTTTCTGAACTAACCCTGATATTATTAACTAATAACTTTATAATAATAAAGCAAAGTCAAGTTCAATCCAGCTTAAAATTTGTTACAACTTTGTGAAATTCAGTTGTCCCTCTACCAATGATTGTGGTTAATGTACGTCAAAACAAAGGCTGATTTTTCAATATAAAATGAATAGTATTTATGTAGTGTTTCTCACACCATAACCTACAGTCAGATATAACTCCCAATTTGATTCGTGTTGTGTTCAGGGTCGTGTTAGTACATGATCCTTAAAATCAGAAGCCATGAAAACATGAAGTTAATAAATAGGTCCACCTTCTCGAAGTGTACAGTGCAATTAGATGCTTTTGACTGAGGTCCCCAAGTTGTTTTGATAAAGCATGAAAAATTAGAAGGATACAATAAAGTACCTTTGAGATATGGCTAAAAGTAAACATCTGTGTACATCTGTCAACAGGAGGTAAAGGACTGTACCAGTAAAGTCTGTCGGATACATTCTACCACGCGGCCTTGGATGCAGGGTTCACATAGGATGTAGTCTGGAGCGATACAGGTCTGACCACAGTTGACAAACTTTCCCCATGTGATGCGCCTGCACACAAATGAACAAAAGTCAGTACACATACGTTCTTCAGAAAATATTTGAAGGCAGACTGGGCTGGATCTACGAAGATCCTAATTTGTGTGTAGTAATTTGCTTGTACAATCTAGAATTTTGTGTGTGGGGTGTGACCACGGTTTGCAGGTGATTTACTCAGATTGCTCGCACAAATTACAACAGGTGCAAAGTCTTGGAGACCGCCCTATTTAAATGAGGGTTTTGCGTGTGCTACTGAAGACAATACTGTCATGTCGGCTTCCAGACTTTGTCTGGATTTGTCTGTCTTTTATGTTGTCTGTCATTTTTTGTCACTTCCTGTTTTATTTTGTTAAGTTTCCCTCATGTGTCTTGTCTGGTGTCTTTACTTCCCTTTCCTGATTGTTTCACCTGCGTTGATTACCTGACTCCACCCTGATTGTCTCCACCTGTGTCCAATTGTCTTCCCTCCCTCTTGTGTATTTAAACCCTGTGTCTTCCCCTGTTTGTGTTCTACACTCGTTGTGCTCACTAACCAGCGTTTTGGATCCTGTCAGTCTGTCTGCCCGTTTTGACCTGTTTCCTCTCTCGACCACCGATTCTGCCCGTTCCTGTTTTTGCCTGCATGTCTTTGACCTGGTTCGTACCCGACTCTGATTCTGCCTACTCCCCTTGTTACCTCAGCCTCCACCGATTACCTGTGTTTTGACCCTACGCCTGGATTACGGACTGTGAGTTTTGCCTGTTCCCCCATGTAGCGTTGCCCTGTGTTCTGCTTCCCTGTGTTTGACCTGGCTTGTTTTCTGACCTCCCTCTGTTTGTCCCTAGTCGGGGTTTCGTTGGGTTATTCCTGGTTCGGCCACGCTGGTCACCAGTGTCTCCCACTCTTGGCCCAGACACCAAGCCTCAGACCCTGCAGCTTCAGTCTCTTTAATTGTTCTGTGTTGTGCATTTCCCTCTGTAAAAGTGTTTAATAAACACACTAAACTTTATGTTGGTCTCTTGGTTCTGCTGTTGGGTTCAGCCTCAGTACTAGTGGCATTACAAATACACTGTCGAAACTGCCCTGAGATCCACCAGCACTAATGGGAGCGGTGACTGTAAGGATCCAGAGAAATGTGACGTTGGAGGAGTTTAGCCATAGAAGGTATGGCATGACTCATTCATTCATGTATTTTTCATTTTAAAGGTGTGTGTGTGTGTGTGGGGATTTTTTTTTTTTTTTTTCTCTCATTCCAAAAATGTTCATATGAGAGTGAAAAAATGCGTTCTCTGCATCTGGTTTCATCATTTCTTTTCTCCTAACCACTTCTGTGTGTAATTATGCATCCAAACCGTTTGCTCCTCCTTTTCAGACGTATTAAATACAGATGCAGTTTCTATCAGCAAAATTGCTTTCGGGTTTGATAAATCACTGTGTGCTAAATTAATATATTTACATTTTCTCCGCCCACCACATGTAAATATTTCATATTCATTGTCAAACGTACTAACTGGATGCAGACTCGCTATTTTGCACCTTTGAAAGACGCAACCCTTCTTGTGCACTGTTAGTAAATCAGTTTGTACTTTTTTTTTTTTTTTTTTCGTGTGTAATGAGTTTGCACACGTTTTAATACACGCAAACCTTCGATAGATCCGGCCCATTGTCTCTAACTTCCAGGGTGAAGGAATACGGTTTTATATCCAAAAATGTCAGATTATTCCTGCAAACATTACCCTTAAAGTTTAAGCGATACTTCAGATGAACTTTGCATAAAAAGAGAAGAATATAGTCAAGTCTGCCTCCTAGCATCTTGATCTGTACAATAAAGTTTAAGTACCCACAGCTGACGGTGTAAAAGGAGGGTATGTGATAGACTGTGTGCGCTCTACATGCTGTTACAGGCAGAGCAGTGTTTTACCGGCAGGCGATTCTGATGTCACAGTTCTTGTCGATGTAGCAGGGGCTCTTCCCTCCCAGCTCCAGCGTCACTGGGGTGAGGTGGCGAGCTGCAGCTTCCATCACCACTTTGCCCACCGTGCTGCTTCCTGTGTAGAAGATGTGGTCAAACCTGAGCCTGAGCAGCTCCTGGGTTTCTGACACCCCACCTGTCACCACCGGGTACAGGTCCTGAAAAGAAGAAAATGAGCGGGTAGCTTCAGAGAAGATCCATAACATAGTGACCATCCAGAGGACTCATTCTACATCAGGGGTCTCAAACATGCGGCCCGGGGGCCAAATGCGTCCCGTGTCACCCACTGTGTTCAGTCAGGTCACATGTCAATCACCCTAATGATAATTTTAAGTATAATGTTTAATATTCACTTGAGTGACATTTTCTGTTTTCTGCCCTTTTGGTATCGTATGCTGGTGTAATTTAAAGTAACACGTAGAATGTGTTCCAAAGCCATTCACACGTAGAATGTGAATGGCTTTGGATATTCTGAATGGAGCGAGACAAGAAATCAGTTGGATTCAAACTTTAGTCATTATCACAGGGCCTTGAGCGACACAAACACATCCTAATTTAACCCTTTCATGCACAGTGGTCACTCCAGTGGACAGTCATTCTCCAGCTGTTCTCTTGTATATTCATGGGTTTTGTTGTTTTAGTTCCATATCAGCCGACACACTGGATGCACCATCCCACAAACTGTAATTCAGACCATTACTGTAACTTTATGTTCTTGATAAACCTGATCTGCAGTGACATGTTTGAGTGTAAATCAATAGCTAATTGTTATTAGACTGTAATTAACAGTTCTCTTAAACAAAAAGTTTTTTTTGTTTTTTTTTAAATCTCCATGAAGTAAGAGCTAGTATTAGAGTATGATAAAATGTGAGAAAACATCAGATTAACTGCGTCAAAAATGCTTTTGTTTCATAGTTTTCACACAGTTTATCACTTTCTGATATAGTATTTTAAATACATGTTTCTTTGCTTCAAAAATTAAACCCATGGTGTCCAAATGAGTGGACATTTTTGTAACTCTGTGAAAAAAGGTTAATTTAAAAGAAAAAAAAAACAAAAAAAAATCTCATTGTTTTTTTCATGCCTAAAGAGGAATAAAAACACTCAGGAAAACAATCTTGACTAAGGTTCTCATAATTCATGCATGAAAGGGTTATGTAGTTTGTTCTACTTTTTCTAAGTAGCTGTAGTTAACCAAACAGTACTCCTACCTATTGTTTCTGTTTGAAGTTTGCAGAACTATGGTTTCAAAGCAGGTTCCTGATCAGTGGCAGTTACACTGTCTGTGTGTGAACACAGCTTGTTTAAAATACTTGGTGTACAAATGTAAACTTGGAACCTTAGGTAACAGAACAAAATGTAAATAAATTTACAGAGGGTTATAAAAGGGTTCATTGTGTGGGTATCACTCATGTGATTGTTCCATTGTCCCACTGACGTCCTGGTGGCTCTAGAAGACTGATCTACTCCACTAGTAGGACATGATGAATATCTGGCTGTTTCACTCCACCATACCACCGTACCTGGCAAAGACTGGACGAACCTAACAGTGGCATGAGCAGATAAGTGAAGGGGTCACCAAAACCACTTGGGTTCTAATGAGGAACAGGAATCTGGTTCTGTAGGATGTATTTAACTCCCAGGAAACGTCACGCTATGAACATTCTGACATCTCCTAAATGTGACTAAATACTGTAGGATCATTTAAACATATGTACTGTGAGTGTCCTGAAGTGTAGGATTTTTAGAAGCAAATCTCTGTCACTTTGAGTGATCTGCTGGAGATTCATATCCCATTATCACCATCTTTACGTCTGCTTAATCTACCTTAGACCTGTCTCTTCAGCAGAGGCGTATATTATGGGCTGCTCTCACTGCAGCCAAGAAAACGCTGGCATGGAGATGGCAGCCGCCTCATACTTTATCACAGCAACAATGGATCAGTTATTTTCTAGATATAGTTCTGATGCAGAGGTCAGTGGCCTGGTCAGCAGCCAGTCCAAAAACACTTAGTCTGTGGGCTGGTGTTTACATTATGGTTAAAGAAAGAGTGCAACAGAATGATCTGTGACTTTCCTGAACATTATATCTGTAAATTATATTCTTTTTCATCCATATACATGTATTAGTTTTTATTAGTTGGTTTTTGTATTCTGAGATCCAGATTGGGTTGGTATGGGGGTCGCCATTGGTTCTGGGGGGGTGGGCTTTATACTTTGTGTGTCACAGAATCTTGTATCATAAAATGTGAATTTCTTTCTTTGTCTGTTGTATTGTGTTTCTGAGATGCACAATGAAAATAAACAAAAAATTGTTTAAAAAAAAAAAAGGAATCTGGTTGTGCACTAGTGATCTTCTGACCACCTACCACTCAAAGCCTCCACGATGGTAACTGACTGACATTTATGTACCCAGTCGGGAGGAGTGAGTCTGATGATAGAGTTCCCACATATATTTAGCCCTCTGCTTTTGTGAAAATAAATGTCTGTGATGTGCTGTGCTTTGTGATATGACAGCTGGTCCGCTCCACACTCTGGTATCAACAATAGCAGCTGGTGTTCAGACCTTATCCAGATAACGCGGCAGCAGAGCTCGGAGGAGGAGGGACGAGTACTCGCTGAGCTCGGACGGCTTCACCACAGCTGCGTTGCCTGCAGAGAGAGAGAGAGAGAGCGCGGCTTTCTGTGAATGGGATGAGCTCATGAGTGACGCAGAGCAGAGCGGTGGGGGGCTGAGAAGAATGCAGCACTGGGGAGGGGGATCCAGCTGAGGGTCACCGCAGGACAGCCCTCTGGTTTGTGTTCTAACCCTGAGCTCCACATTCACATTCAAGTTTATTTGTTATTCCTGCATATATAAAAAATACACCGAAATGAAATATTGTACCCAGGTCCCCGACTGTCAGCAGCATTTAGTAAATACTATAAATTACTGATAAAATAATAAAATAATAAAATACTGATATAAAATAACAACACCCCCCCTAAAAATTACCTGTAAATAACTAAAAAGTTTTATTTCTAAAGTCCACAGCAGTACAGTGCCAATTTAAAGTGCATTCCAGACTCAAGTTCAGCAAGAAACTTGAGCCTGGATCATTTTTTGGGCTGTTGTGTTTTTTTTTCTTACATGGATAATTTCTTGGGCTGTTCTCTTTTTTTCTTACAGTGGATAATTTTTTGGGCTGTTGTCTTTTTTTTCTTATAGCGGATAATTTTTTGGGCTGTTGTCTTTTTTTCTTATAGTGGATAATTTTTTGGGCTGTTGTCTTTTTTTCTTATAGTGGATAAGTTTTTGGGCTGTTGTCTTTTTTTCTTATAGTGGATAATTTTTTGGGCTGTTCTCTTTTTTTCTTATAGTGGATAATTTTTTGGGCTGTTGTGTTTTTTTTTCTTACATGGATAATTTCTTGGGCTGTTCTCTTTTTTTCTTACAGTGGATAATTTTTTGGGCTGTTGTCTTTTTTTTCTTATAGCGGATAATTTTTTGGGCTGTTGTCTTTTTTTCTTATAGTGGATAATTTTTTGGGCTGTTGTCTTTTTTTCTTATAGTGGATAAGTTTTTGGGCTGTTGTCTTTTTTTCTTATAGTGGATAATTTTTTGGGCTGTTCTCTTTTTTTCTTATAGTGGATAATTTTTTGGGCTGTTGTCTTTTTTTCTTATAGTGGATAATTCTTTGGGCTGTTCTCTTTTTTTCTTATAGTGGATAATTTTTTCGGCTGTTGTCTTTTTTTCTTATACAAAATTCAGATAAGAATATTTATATGAAGAACACTTCATAAAGGTTTTTATTTACAAGCAGTAGATGTAACTGACAAACTCACATCCCCTCAGTAATCTATGGTGGCCCAGAGGGGCAACGGCCCAAAAAATGATCCACTATAAGAAAAAAAAAAGAGAACAGCCCAAAAAATGATCCACTATAAGAAAAAAAAAGAGAACAGCCCAAAAAATTATCCACTATAAGAAAAAAAAAGAGAACAGCCCAAAAAATTATCCACTATAAGAAAAAAAAACCTCATCCACCTTTTCAATTAAGGGGGCACTGTTTACCCAGAAGGTCTCTTGCTTTAAAATTAAGGCCACCACAAAAAATAAAAGCATGGGCTCAAAATTTTTAAGGCTCTCGGCTAATGTGGCTAATGCTAACGAAGTAACCCACCAGAAGTAGAGGTCGGTGCGCTAAAAATAAAGTTATTCCAAAAATATATAGTGGATAATTTTCTGGGCTGTTGTCTTTTTTTTTCTTATAGTGGATAATTTTTTGGGCTGTTGTCTTTTTTTCTTATAGTGGATAATTTTTTGGGCTGTTCTCTTTTTTTCTTATACAAAATCCAGATAAGAATATTTATATGAAGAACACTTCATAAAGGTTTTTATTTACAAGCAGTAGATGTAACTGACAAACTCACATCCCCTCAGTAATCTATGGTGGCCCAGAGGGGCAACGGCCCAAAAAATGATCCACTATAAGAAAAAAAAAAGAGAACAGCCCAAAAAATTATCCACTATAAGAAAAAAAAAAGAGAACAGCCCAAAAAATTATCCACTATAAGAAAAAAAAAGAGAACAGCCCAAAAAATTATCCACTATAAGAAAAAAAAAGAGAACAGCCCAAAAAATTATCCACTATAAGAAAAAAAAAACTCATCCACCTTTTCAATTAAGGGGGTGCTGTTTACCCAGAAGGTCTCTTGCTTTAAAATTAAGGCCACCACAAAAAATAAAAGCATGGGCTCAAAATTTTTAAGGCTCTCGGCTAATGGGGCTAATGCTAACGAAGTAACCCACCAGAAGTAGAGGTCGGTGCACTAAAAATAAAGTTATTCCAAAAATATATAGTGGATAATTTTCTGGGCTGTTGTCTTTTTTTCTTATAGTGGATAATTTTTTGGGCTGTACTCTTTTTTTTCTTATAGTGGATAATTTTTTGGGCTGTACTCTTTTTTTTCTTATAGTGGATCATTTTTTGGGCTGTTGTCTCTTTTTTTCTTGTAGTGGATCATTTTTTGGGCTGTACTCTTTTTTTTATTATAGTGGATCATTTTTTGGGCTGTACTCTTTTTTTTTCTTATAGTGGATAATTTTTTGGGCTGTACTCTTTTTTCTTATAGTGGATAATTTTTTGGGCTGTACTCTTTTTTCTTATAGTGGATCATTTTTTGGGCTGTACTCTTTTTTTTCTTGTAGTGGATAATTTTTGGGGCTGTACTCTTTTTTTTCTTATAGTGGATAATTTTGGGGGGCTGTTGTCTTTTTTTTCTTATAGTGGATAATTTTTTGGGCTGTTGTCTTTTTTTCTTATAGTGGATAATTTTTTGGGCTGTTGTCTTTTTTTCTTATAGTGGATAATTTTTTGGGCTGTTCTCTTTTTTTCTTATACAAAATCCAGATAAGAATATTTATATGAAGAACACTTCATAAAGGTTTTTATTTACAAGCAGTAGATGTAACTGACAAACTCACATCCCCTCAGTAATCTATGGTGGCCCAGAGGGGCAACGGCCCAAAAAATGATCCACTATAAGAAAAAAAAAAGAGAACAGCCCAAAAAATTATCCACTATAAGAAAAAAAAGAGAACAGCCCAAAAAATTATCCACTATAAGAAAAAAAAACCTCATCCACCTTTTCAATTAAGGGGGCACTGTTTACCCAGAAGGTCTCTTGCTTTAAAATTAAGGCCACCACAAAAAATAAAAGCATGGGCTCAAAATTTTTAAGGCTCTCGGCTAATGGGGCTAATGCTAACGAAGTAACCTACCAGAAGTAGAGGTCGGTGCACTAAAAATAAAGTTATTCTAAAAATATATAGTGGATAATTTTCTGGGCTGTTGTCTTTTTTTCTTATAGTGGATAATTTTTTGGGCTGTACTCTTTTTTTTCTTATAGTGGATAATTTTTTGGGCTGTACTCTTTTTTTTCTTATAGTGGATCATTTTTTGGGCTGTACTCTTTTTTTTCTTATAGTGGATCATTTTTTGGGCTGTTGTCTCTTTTTTTCTTGTAGTGGATCATTTTTTGGGCTGTACTCTTTTTTTTATTATAGTGGATCATTTTTTGGGCTGTACTCTTTTTTTTCTTATAGTGGATAATTTTTTGGGCTGTACTCTTTTTTCTTATAGTAGATAATTTTTTGGGCTGTACTCTTTTTTCTTATAGTGGATCATTTTTTGGGCTGTACTCTTTTTTTTCTTGTAGTGGATAATTTTTGGGGCTGTACTCTTTTTTTTTCTTATAGTGGATAATTTTGGGGGGCTGTTGTCTTTTTTTTCTTATAGTGGATAATTTTTTGGGCTGTTGTCTTTTTTTCTTATAGTGGATAATTTTTTGGGCTGTACTCTTTTTTTTCTAATAGTGGATAATTTTTTGGGCTGTTGTCTTTTTTTCTTACAGTGGATCATTTTTTGGGCTGTACTCTTTTTTTTTCTTATAGTGGATCATTTTTTGGGCTGTACTCTTTTTTTTTTATAGTGGATCATTTTTTGGGCTGTACTCTTTTTTTTTTTTCTTATAGTGGATCATTTTTTGGGCTGTTGTCTTTTTTTCTTATAGTGGATCATTTTTTGGGCTGTTGTCTTTTTTTCTTATAGTTTATCATTTTTTGGGCTGTTGTCTTTTTTTCTTATAGTGGGTCATTTTTTGGGCTGTTGCACCTCTGGGCCACCGTAGTAATCACATGTACAAAGATGTCTTCATCTTAATAACTACTAAAGACAATTAACTTAATGGTAGGCAATAAATAATGCTGACTTTAATACATCTGAGTTTATGTGGCTGGGCAGCATGTCTTCAGATATCACCCTCCAGTCATGTGAAAGAACGTTCAGAGAATTATTACAGATAAAGAACGGAGTTGTTTAGGAGTCCAACCTTAAACTTACAGGTTAACACATTTTTAATCATGTGATCTCCAAAGCGAGGTCATTTTTCTCCCTGAGCAGCACAAATAATGAGCAGAGCCAACTTTTATCATCCTCTATTCTCAGGTTTTGGGTTTTTTTTTTTTTTTTTTTTTTTAATTTAATCTTAATTTAACCGCAAAGTCCCTTGAGATTTAAATATCTCTGATGGGGGTGAACTGACCAAGTCAAGATTGACAAGGATGCAACGAATGTAACGGGAAAAAAAAAAAAAAAAAAAAAACAAAGATAGAAAGGTACATGTCCACCTTAGGAAAAGAAACCACACAACTTTTATTTAACTTCACCCAAGGAGACAAAATCATCAACTGAAGAACAAAACAAATCAGCTGCAATTCATTCAAAATTCTACGACTTGAGTCCTTAGAATAGAAGTGAAGCATATATTTTTTCTTTCATTTCTTTTTTTTTTAAATTTTATTAGTTTACAAGGTACTGCATGGCTTTGCATCAAACTCCATCTCAAAAGTAAAGCTCATGTTTTAAGTCTGACTTTTAACTGTGTTTGATAATTTCTTAATATGGAGTATTTAGTCTCAAATACATGTAATGTTTGCATTTATTTAATTGTTGCTGTGGACAAGGGGCTTCTATAAAAACTGCAGCCTGCTGTGGCTGGAGATGGACGGATCTAAACACTTACTGGATTTAAATACTGTTTGGTTTGTGTGTGACATGGACCCATCAGATCATGAGACGCAAGTTTGTTTGAGTAAAAATTTGGGAAGACAAGAAAATTTCATTTGCAAGTGAAAAACTGAAATCCTGTTAAATTTACTGTGTTTTAATAAGTAAATTTTTCAGGTTAACATATTTTTAGAAATTCGTATATAAGAAGTTGTTCTTGTCTTTTTTTTTTTTTTTTTTTAATAATATATAATGGAAAAAAATATGCACTTATTATCAAATATTGTTTGGCAGATGAAAACATTCTACGCTGGACAGCACTATCATATACTCATAAACACACATAACTGTCTATTTCAACACTTCACTGAAACTCTATGATACTATTATGATATAATGTAAACACATAATTTAACCATATATGGCTGGCTGCACCGTAAACCCGGAATTTGTATTTACTAAAATGCTTTAATTACAATGTACTTCAATGATGTAAGTTTTATGACATTACTATAAAATGTTCAGTATTTTCTACTAATTTGTAGACATAGTTGAAAGTATGAGAAAGTTTCAGTTGAATGGATTTAAATCACTCAGTTTTAGTCATTTCCACACCTTTTTATCTGTGCATTGCATTGTGGGTATTGTTCCTGTTGTTGTAAATGTGTTGTTTTTCTGTGCAGGGGTTCAGGGGGTTGTGCTGTTAGTGTTCATTTGGACTGAATGTGTGTGTGTCAGTGTTTATTGGCCTTTTTGTGTTTGTGTGTGTATTTTTGTACAGCTGCACCAGGAGTCAGAGCCTGTTCATCTGAAATTGTAATTGGTTTGTGTAAGTCTGAATGCTTTGCCAAATTAAAAACACTTCCTGTACTGGCAAATTACATTGAGCTAATTTCCTGCCCAACTTCCATCCACACGACAATATATTAAGTTGAATAATTATACAAAGCCATTTATATTGCAAAAGATTTTAATTTAATCAACTTGGAAATGAGTCCAATGACCTGATGATAATAAGTTAATGATTATACAAAGTGGTTGGTAGTGATGGGACTTTTGTCTCTTTGAAGAGAGTCGTTCAATCAGGAGCCGTTCACTGAAAAGAGCCGTTCAGAAGACTGGCTCTTTTATGTTCTTTGCATTATTTTGAAACACCAATGTTTGAATGACTAAATAGGCTACATGTGATGATTGACATTACATTTTAAAGGTGTTTAATTGCTGCAGCAGTAAATAATATCTTACCGTAAAAAAGAATAGTTAGTTCAAATGGCATGTGAGGTGACATTAGACAAATGATGGAATTTGACAAAAAACATCACAGTACATTATGTGGACTAGTCTGTAGGCTAAAAATGAAGAAGAAAATAAAACATTTTCTTATGAAATAACATTTTATTCTCCTCAAAACAAGAACAATAAATGTGTGTAAACATACGGAAAAAATGCATAAAACACCAATAATCACTGCAGTTACTGAAATACCTGAACTGTAGTGACATTCTCAAGTGTCACGCCCATCTTTTCTTTCTGAAAAGTGCATCCAAATACTCCTCCTTTTTCTTTGGCTCATTACTCACAGGTGCTCACTCACTCACTCACTCCCAAACTTTTCTATGCTCACCGCATGCTTCAAACTGTTGTTTTTTTGCTAACTTCTTGCCATGACACATGCACAAGCACTCTTTTTTTTCTGCTCAGACATTCTCCTCCTGCCCAGTGCCTCCCCAGTGAGGCTAAACTGACAGGCAATCAGACACTCCCTCCTTAAAAAAAAAAAAAATGAACGGCTCTTTACAAAGACTCGGTTCCCATCGTTCATTTCAAAGAGCCGTTCAAAAGATTTGATTCGTTCGTGAACATCACATCACTAGCAATTGGCATTGAAACAAATTTGAAGTTAAATGAACTTGGCATTTAGTGTGTTGTACTTAAAATAGCAATTCCATTCAAATCAAGCCTTTCAGTTTAATACACTCAAGTTTTCATTACTCATTACTTACATTTTTTAAGGCAACGAGTTACCTGAGGTCTTTTAAGTAAACTCAACTATCTGGGCTTACAGTGTGATTTCTATGCCACTGTTTATTTTGTTATTTTGTTGCTTTATCATTTTATTAGTCCATGGACTTTGGTGAGTTCGACCCTACATGTAATCAGAGAAGCCATCTAATCAGCAGCCGCTCACTGTGAGTCACCTTTAAAACCTTTGTGTTGTTTTAGAACCTGCTCTACAGATCAGATCTGTCCCCAGTGCTGTCAGTGGACGGCTAGTGGCTGAAATGATCAGTGGGTGTTTATGGGATGGTACAGACGGGCTTCCTACCAGCGGCGATCGCTCCGACCAGAGGCTGCAGGGTGACGGCCCAGGGGTAATTCCAGGCTCCGATGATGAGGACCACCCCCAGAGGCTCCGGCTGGACGTACACCTCGTCTGATACAGTGAGAATGTTCCTGTCGACCTGCCGAGGAGCTGCCCACTGGGTCAGCTTCTCTATGGCCAGTGAGATTTCATTCTCAATACCAATCAGCTCCAGAAGCGGTGTGTCGTACTGGCTCTGTGGGAACACGTGCACGTCACACATCAGACATCTAATACAGCGACGTCAAACCCATTTTAGTTCAGGGGTCACATACAGCCCCAGTGGGATCTCAAGTGGACTGGGCCAGGAAAATAATAGGCACAAAAACCTATTAATAATAATCCAAATTTTTCTTTTTGTTACCATACAACCTGAAATTTCTTAAGGAAAATAAGCGCAATTTCAACAATACAACTTACAGATCACAGTGGATCTACAAATGCACAAAACATTTAGTAACAAGTAGAATATTGTAGAAATTGAACTTACTTTAGAAATGTCAGGTTGTTCATATTTCTTCAGGTTATTCTCATTTTATTGCGAACGGATAGGTTGTAAATGTGAATATTTTTATGTAATGCAAATGTAACGTAAGTTGTCATTATTTATAGGTTATTATGCTGTTATTACCTCCACCAGGAGGCATTATGGACACTTTGCTTTGTGTTTGTTTGTTTGTTTGCGTGTGTGTTTGTTTGTTTGTTTTTTAGCAACTTTACGGGAAAACTATTCTAACCATCTTTCCCAAATCTTCCCCACAGATAGGCCTAGGCCCTGGGACCAACCCAGTACATTTTGGTCCCAGTAGGCCAAAGTTCAAGGTCACAGCAAGGTCACAACATCTACAATTTTCCTATCTGTCATCATTGAGCAATTTTGGAAAATTCATAAAAAATTCAAAACAACTCTGATTAGCCTCCAATTTGATCCACCCGTAGTTTAGAACAATATCTTGTGTCTGGCACAAAATTGTCCACATCCACTGTGGAATGTGGACTCTGTGGACATTTACATTTAACACTGAAAATCCCATTTACTACACATTTAAAATTAGAACTCAACAAATATTGAATGGAATTGAATATAATTGGACAGACACATGACTGGTACCAAGCTTCAACTGTTTCTGCTGTATGGAACAACCTGGAAACTGTTGAATTTAAACAGAAATAGTCGATCCACACATGCACACTGTTCGGGGTGCTGGGCGGAGGTTTGCGTTCTCTGAACACTAGTTTTACTTAAGATCACACTAGGTTGTATGTGGCCCCTGAACTAAAACGAGCCCTTGACTGTTTATATCTTCAGTGTAATTTTTTACATATTCCAGCCAGATTGGACCCTTTGGCGGGCTGGTTTTGGCCCACAGACTGTATACTTGCCACCCTTGTTTTAATAGATTAGATATAAGGCCCAGTGTGCCATGTTTCCACTCACCCTGTTGATGTCCTGTTTGAGAGACGTGCAGATCTCAGTCTCTTTCTCGGTGATCATCCTCTGCAGAGCATGAAGCTGCTGCAGTCTGAACTCCAGAGGCCGGGTCCTCCCACTCAGGAAGGCCTCCTTAGCCCGGTTCACCGCCTGCCTCTCCATACGGACCCCTGGAGGACACACATTTATGATGACTCAACTTTGTGTCACTATGGCCAAAAAAAATGTAGTTAAGCAGCAAATAAAACTCACAATCTGAGGGAAGATAAAAGTCATGGAAGCAAATCAGTCATATAAAAATGTAAACTTGTACACAAATTGTGAAAGTGTGTGAAGTATTGGTCAAAATGTGGCTTTGTTCACAGCTCACTCTGCTTCTTTCTCATCAGACTTTAACAAATGAGTTGTATTGTTTCCATAAACATACTTATCATGCATCATTCTGAACTTTCACATGAGAAAATGTAAATAGAAAGAATGTTTTATAAATGCTTCAGGTGATTTTTTTTTGTGCTACTTTCTAAAAGGAGTTCATGCGTGATAGATTCTGATACAGTGTGACAGCTTTAAACCTCTGTGCTGGTGGAAACATCACTGATAAACTGACTGTAAGTAGTAGTTATGTTAATGTTGATTTAAAGGAATGTATTTATACTGTGAACTCATGTGTGGTCTCCACATTGTGTTCATCCTCTGAGCTGGGTTATGACAAGAAGGAATATTTGATTCATTCATTCTGAACCACATCTTCATCCCATTTCCATAAAGAATAAAAACAGAACTCAGTGGTTCCCAGCCTTTTTTGTCTTATGACCCCATTTTAATATCACACATTTCTGGATACCCCAGACATTCAAAAGGGAGACATTTTTTTGGTAAATTAATTTGTTTTTGATCATGTAATAATTTGCTATACTATGTTGCAACATTAACTAAACTAAACATTAATTTCAGAGGTTATTTAGTCTATATAATGTATATTATTCTGGAGAGAGGCAGTAAATCCAGGTGTAGATTACTGCACAAAGGGAGAATATTATTTTCCTTGGTCAGGATCTGTCCAGTCAGTCCAGCTGTGATTTACAAGGAGGACAATTAATACTGAACAAACAAGAACTGAAACTATGAATTATGAAAGAGCTGCAGCATCTGAAACTGACCACAGTGAACATTTGACACAGAAACAGAACCACAGTGCTGCAGTTTCAGCTTCAGTTTGTCATGTCTTTTATGGATTGTGATTGTCTCTGTCTACTCACCATATATTTTATGTTTATGCATTTGTTTATGTTTATGCATTTGGCAGATGCTTTTTTCCAAAGCGACTCACAGGGGAAAACCAATCAAATCACTCAATCAATCAAATTGTATTTATATAGCGCCAGATCACAAAAAGTTATCTCATGACACTTTATATATAGAGTTGGTCCAAACCAGACTCTGAGCCAATTTACAGAAACCCAACAGAATCCTCCAGGAGCAAACACTAGTGATGGTGACAGTGGAAGGAAAAACTTCCCTTTAACAGCAGAAACCTGGAGCAGAGCCAGACTCCTGGAGGATGGACGTCTGCCTGGACCAATATATTATGACCATAAATTTTTTATTAGTACGTTTTATTTGTTTTTTTTTTTAAATCAGTTTATCCATTTGAATTCCAGGTGACCTCATGTGGGCTCCCAACCCCAAGATTGAAAAACGCTGACATAATTGGTTGCATCAACAGTGTGAATAGATCAAATTATTCTTGTCTCAGCCATGAAAAAACTCTTCACAGGGCTGTGAAGTGTGAGATGGAATCCTTTACTTCTTTACATGTGTTTATTACACACAAAGCCCATAATGCCACTGTCTGACAACAGTATGCAGCCCAGATATGTGTTCCATCCTTATTTATGGAAACACAGATAATGTGCATGCTCTTTTCTGATAAGTTCACTTTGAGTTCACTCAAAAGGTGAAGGAAACTGCTGTCATCTGTGGGCGCATGTGGCCGTCTTCCTCATTTATGCTGCCTGACTTTCTGTTTTTAGTTCTAATACAAACCTGTCAATGAAAAATGAACAACATCTGGACCATTAAGATGTCTCTCAAAACCTCATCATCTGAAAGTGACATGGTCAAGGAAAATATCCTGTGTCTGCATTAAACTATGTTAAGT
Organism: Sphaeramia orbicularis; assembly: GCF_902148855.1. Lineage (NCBI taxonomy): Eukaryota > Metazoa > Chordata > Actinopteri > Kurtiformes > Apogonidae > Sphaeramia > Sphaeramia orbicularis. The sequence continues at coordinate 2,579,444 of NC_043969.1, read as the reverse complement.
TATGTGTGATGTAGACACAGAAGTGAAGTTACATCACCTCCTGTTTCACCTTGAATAATGAACCTAAAAAATACATATAACATATGTTTTGTTTTCCTTAGGACATACCAGAGATGAACAAGGCCTTTTTATGCCACAAAACACGACCATAGAACCCCACTCCACCTTTGAGACATATACACAACCCAGGGGAAAAAAAATCCCACTTAATATTTCTTTTGATATTTTTAGCCTTAACCCTATAACTCCAAACATATCATATTTGATACATGAGTTTTGAAGCCCTCTACATGATCATTGTGATATTTTTTGTCTTGAGAAACCTGATGCATACAATTAGATACATGCAATACACAAATAATCCACCAGGAGCAGGAGTTGGTTCACCAGAGGCCTTTCCAGTGACACTACAAGACTGTCAGGAGGCAGGACTTTGCCAATGTTGAAAAGGAATTACCAATTTGTTAGACACATTTGCCTTATTTTATGTTTTTGTTTGTTCAAAAATAATAATTACACAAAATTATACAAATTGAAAATCACACGTGGAAATTGATATTTGAAAAATTTTGTTGTTGTTGTTCAGAAGGACCAATAAAGGCTTCGGTTTCAAAGAACTAGGATTTTCTGTCAATGATTTAATGGTTCAGGCTTTACAGGTGTGACGCTCCGCCCTCTGCGGTGCTAGTAATTTATGTCAGTTGGTTTGGTTCATTTCCTGTTTTCTTTTGGTGAGGGGTTCTGTTCATTTGTGTGCACTGTGTCTGTCTTGTCTGCGTCCTCCCTGATTCCCTCGACTGTCTTCACCTGGGGCTCATTATCCCTCTTCCCTTTATATTCCCTCCTCTCCTCCCGTCTGTTGTCAGTGCGTCTTTCATGCTTTGTCAAGTCAAGAACTCCCTCGACCTTCTCCTGTTCCTCTGCGCTGTGTTGATTCGCTTTGTAAGTTTATTGATTCCACATTTGCAAAGAACTTTTTGTAAGATTTTTAGATACCTCGATTTGAGAAGATTTTTGTGTTTATTTTTTGATTTCAAAGTTGTGAAGAGATTTTTGTTTCTTAATTAATTTTGAGTGAATAAATACTCTGTGCTCTGTGTCAGTCTTGTGCATTTGGATCCAAGCCTTGTGATTTCATAACAACAGGGTTAATTACAGAAAAAATTAGCTGTGATATTGCTGATGCCACACAATGTTTATAAAAATGTCAGAATAAATGTCACTGGTGCTTTTGAGGTCTTGTACTGATGATGGGAGAGTGCTACTGCTTTGGGAACACATCCCTTAGATTCTCAGTGGGGTTCAGGTCTGCTCCATGAACCACTTCTGATAAAAGTTTGGTGAGCTTAATGATTCTGGCATCATCCAATATTTATGATTTATAGCAAATTAGTAGTTATTTAATGAACTGGAAGCTACACACCACATCAGATAGGGTTAAAGAACCTGATGTAGATCAGACATATTAATCACTGTAGTCATTACACAGTGGAAGGGTCTGAATATTTACTGAGTTAAATCCAGGTGCAGACTCTGTTTTTTTTTTTTTTTTTTTTTTTTTTGGCGAAGCTGCTCGTGTACTTCACATTCACAATAGCCAGCTGCTATTTAAGTCCTTCAGACTCTGCTACAGCCCATGTCATTCCAAAATCCAAAAGAAAGAAATAAAACAACACAACTGCACCTGGGATTTTAGTGAATATGAGGTCACACAACAACACTGCTTTAGATCAGTACTTGTCCTCAAACACTGTACTTGGCCTGAGTATTCTGATCTGATTCTGCTTTTAGGTTTATTCCACTACAGTTCAGTTTAAGACTTTACACTGTGGGTAACAGCACAAACTTTTAAAATACAACACCTGTGGTTAACCCTTTCATGCACAGTGGTCAGTCCAGTGGACAGTTCTTCTCCAGCTGTTCTCTTGTATATTCATGGATTTTGTTGTTTTAGTTTCACATCAGCCGACACAGTGGACGCTTTTGCATCATCCCATACACTGACAGTGATAACATTACTGTAACTCTGTTGTTCTTGATTAACCTGATCTACCATGTTTGAGTCTAAATCAGTTCCTTGTTATTGTTATTAGACTGTAATTAAAAGCAAAAGTTTTTTTTTTTTTCCTTTTTGCATATTATCTCCATGAAGTGAGTAATGACTACTAGTAGAGTATGAGAGAAAACATCAAATTAGCAGCATTATAACGTTTTTATTTTCTCTTTCATCTTCAGCTGAGTGGACATTTTTGCAACTCTATGAAAAACAGCTTCATAAAAAAATTAATTAATCGCATTGTTTTTTTAATGCCTCAAGAGGAATAAAATCAAGAAAAAAAATCTCAATTAAGGTTCTCATAATTCATGCATGAAAGAGTTAAAATCCAGCTTTTTTTTTGGTTTTCTCATAAAATTCCAAGTTTCTATCAATAATTTCCCCCCCTTCTTTCCTCTCCCATTAATTACACTGGTCTACAATTTTTTAGAAATGATTTGCTTCAGAGATTAAATGTGCTAAATGTTACATATTTTAATTAGATTAATTGGAAAATAAATGACAAAAGTGCCGGTTTGCTGATGTTTTCAAGGTATATGATTAATTGTTCTTACACATATATACTGGTTTATGTACATTTATATAATAGTTTTATAAATCTTCCACTAAATAGAACCTGTAAAGTGAATGTATTCTAATGTGCAGACAGTGTTTTGAAGTAGATCTTGTAGCTCTGAGACAAATATTCCTTTTGAGTCAAACCCATTCTCTCATTAATTCTTGAATTTCACATTTTGACCCAAGGCTGTATCTTGGAAAGTTCAGCCAACCAGCATTTTTGACTGGATTTTTCTTTATCAGTGACTCTCATGTGGTAAAATTTCATTACTTTTATTCTGGAAGCATTTTCCTTGTAGACCAGTGTTATGTGTCCAGTCCTCATCCTAGTGTCCGGGAACTGTCCATGAACTAACTCCCCCTCCACCAGGACCAACATGATGCCCCTACAATGATGCTTCGCTGCTAATAGTACAATAATGTTAGATATAATAAAATAATCAAATGATCAATCCAATTATCAAACCAGAAGCTACATTTGTGCAGGTACAGTCATGTTTTTCAGGCATTGTACTGATACACTTCTGATTATTTCTATTAGGCTTCTACAGCTAAAAGACACTGAAACAGCAAAACAGAAGTGGGTAGACAACTTTTCAATGAAACCTGTTGGAACATTATTTCTGAGTCCTATTTACTGAACAAATTAAAATGTTGCCTCTCCATTATAGGCTATTATACCCTCATATTAAATTTCTAACATATTCAACTTTTCATCTTTTTGACCCAAATGATATTAACCCTTAACCTCCTCAGACGCAGTTGTGGGTTTTCTGTCCACATTTGTGGACAAGAGTTTTGCAACTTTATACAAAAAAAAAAAAAAGAAAACTGTCCACCACAAAGGACATTCCATAAAAATTTAAAAAACTGCATCTGAAAAAACTGCTGCATCATGATGTTTCCAATATAGGCACTTATTTAATAAAAAACAAGAAAAGCTGGTACTTTGCTGACATGTCCTGGGTCTGAGGAGGTTAAAGATCCAAACATCACTGTCGACCAAAACCATCTACTGATCTAAACTGTTTAATATCTGTTCATCCACTAATCCTATCAATACATGTAAATAATTGGTGTAAAATGCAGTTTGTCATCTTTTCATGCTCATCAGATATGACCATATTTGGACGTTCAGAGGCTCCATAGTTACTGTGGAAACACTGTCATCTTCTACAACATTGATTCACCAGTAAAACCCATGGAGTTGGATCACTGACAGAGGATGGACACACTGGGTTTATGTTCAGTTCATGATAGATTTGCTCAAAAAGTCACTTTTTCTTCAGTTTTCTTTCTTTTTGATATAATAACCCTCAACTTTACTCTGAGCTTTTATGAACATCGACATGATCAGTGAATTAAATATAGGAAAATACCTGATATTCACAGGAAAAACACAACATACAGAAGATAATATTACAATAAATGGTGATGAAACAATTAAGGAAGGTTAAATATAGAGGAAAAATTCATCTGGGAACTGCCACATAAGTAACACTGGGTCTTTATGGGTTAAATGAACTCAATTATCAGATACTTGTGCTAAAGACCTCACCTTTAATGAATCAGGTGAATAAATTATTGTATGGTAAGTTTTCTGTTGAGGTAACAGACGCTCTCTTACTCCTACACTGTAAAAAAAAAAAAAAAAAAAAAAAAAAAAAAAAAAAAAATCTGTTGTTTTTACGGAAAAAAACTGGCAGCTGTGGTTTCCATAACAATACTGTAAAAAACACATCCAACTGTAAACATATTTACGGAGTAACATGTAGATTTAACATTTTAAATGGACTGCACTTCTTCAGTGCATTTTCTCCACCTTCATGGTGTCCAAAGCTCTTTCCAAAGCCACCAGGTCAATTTAGGGTTCAGTGTCTTCCATGGACACTTGGACATATGGACAGTCGGAGCCAGGATTCGAACCACCAACCCTTTGCTGATTGGACGAGCTGCTCTACCAACTCTACCAATCCATTAATTTACAGATTAAAATTGTTAAATGTTTACTTTTTAATAACTTTTTTTTATTTAAAAAAAAAACAAACAACAAACGTTATTTCAACATTATGGTCTTTGCAGTTTAAACGGCACCACATTGTTTTTCAATTTACAGTTTTATTTTCTAAAAACAATAGAAATCCATCATTTCTACATCCAAATCTGGTTTTGTTCACATACTCTTCCTGTAAAAACTACAGCTATATTTGATTTAATCGTTAACACATAAATATTTTTCAAATAAACATCTTTGCAGTGTATTGTCACTTACAGTTTTTTATGTTGCAATTTTACAACTTTTTGGTGTTAATTCTACAGTCATTTTTTACAGTGTGCCCTTACCTTCGCCTATAAAAACATGCCCAAACCTCGTGTTTTCTGTGCGTCTTTCTCCTCTTGAACAGCAGTAAAAGCAGCTCCTGTTCCTACCAACACATGTTCCATCTGTTTCACTGTTACTTCACTCTGCGAAATAAAATAAAATAAACTGCAAACTTACCCTGTCTCTGGTCAAACGCAGACCCGATAGAATATTGATCAAATATTAATGGAATAGTCCGTCTGGGGTCTGATCTGATCTGATCTGATCTGATCTGAATGCGGTTCAGATGTCCGACACGCAGCGGCTCTGCTCACACACTGGCTCTCATTGTGCTGCGTTCACGGCACCGCCTGCTCTGGGATCAGTTTACTGCCTGTAACCAGGACACACTGACAGGGACCCTCCAGACCAGCACCCCCCCCCCCCCCCCATCCACACCTGTTCTGACAGACCCAGTGAGGTCCAGCTGTCCTACCTGAGCAGCAGCTGGTCCTGGTCCTGGTCCTGGTCCTGGTCCTGGTCCTGGTCCTGTCCCAGGCTTTGGCTGTTCTCTGAGGTCAATGTGCCTCAGTAACTACACCTGCCATAAACCAGAATAACCATCTGATCATAAATAGTCACCTTGAGATCATCCCATCATGGAAATCAATATTCACAGAGGATGAGGAAATGCCTTATGGGCATGTTTAGGACACGTCTTAAGTGAATTCCATGTCCACTGAAAACCACATCAAAAGACTAAATCTCACCTGCAGGTTGAAATGAAAACATTAACACAAATTATCATGTGTGTTAAAGACACTTTCAGCAGATAAAGTGAATTTCTCTTGAAGCTTCTTTCTAAATGTTGAACAAACTGCAGGTTTATCATTCCTGTTCTTCATGTCATGAATCACTTGGTTCCTAATAAAGCAATATCTTTGTTCAGTCTGTTCTGCTTTAATTAGTGCTTTTTAAGTAGAGCTAAAATATAATGTTCTGATTCTACACTATATGCAAATTAAGTGTTATTCTTCTTTCACATTACATTAATTACATAATTACTGTTTTTAGAAGAATCAAAGATCTTAAGAGTACGCCACAAGATATCCATCCTGATAAAGAAAGACACTCGACAAAAACAACATACACATAATATGCTTAACAGGTCTGCAAGGGTTTTATTGCATGGGTGTGTGTGACATGAGAAAGGCTAAATGATTAAATCAGAAACATTAACTGGCCCTGTTATAGTTGTAAATATCATAGATATTCACTATGATGGATGATTACCCTTCCTTAACCCTTTCATGCACAGTGGTCACTCCAGTGGACAGTTCTTCTCCAGCTGTTCTCTTGTATATTCATGGATTTTGTTGTTTTAGTTCCATATCAGCCAACACAGTGGACACTTCTGCACCATCCCATAATACACTGACATTCACACCATTACTGTAACTTTGCTGTTCTAGATAAACCTGATCTGCAGTAAGATGTTTGAGAGTACAAAAACTGCTAATTGTTATTAGACTGTAATTAACAGGTTTTTTTTTTTGCATATTATCTCCATGCAGGTATGTTCAAATGTGAGAAAACATCAGATTAGCAGCATTAAAAATGTTTTTATTTCATAGTTTTCACACAGTATATCAGTAAATACATGTTTCTTTGCTTCTAAAACTAAATGCATGGTGTCCAGCTGAGTGGACATTTTTGTAACACCATAAAAAATAGGTAAAAAAAAAATCAACTGAATTGTTATTTTCATGCCTAAAGAGGAATAAAAACACTCAGGAAAAAAATCTTAAATTAAGGTTCTTATAATTCATGCATGAAAGGGTTTAAATCAAGAAAATGTGCCGATTTTCATTGTGTAGAAACATAATTTGTTGCATGATGGAGATGTTCAATAATTTCAAAATTCTAAATTACCAAGTACCAAGAAACTAGGACTGACTTCTATACAACTAATACAAAACAAAGTCTGAATAGCAGCTTACAGTGTAACAAATGAAATATAAAGGACTTATGTCAGTGGCACACATATGCATGTCTGTGAAATAATTTGGACAAATCACAGGAGTGTTGTACAGGAGTGCGTGGGGCTGATCCTGGAGCACCTGCACCAGCACAGGGTTAGTCCCAGGGTTAAAAGTTTCTACTCGTCAGCCTCGTTGCAGGAATCTCTGAAAAACACAAAAAAAATAGAGCATGACATGGAATGTTCCTCTTTGACAATAATAAAAGAAAACTGGGAGAAGGATATGGGCACAAATGTTACTGATGATCAGTGGTTAAGCATACTTTAAAGAATCCTCTTCTATTTGTGCCAGGCACAGTCTTATTCAGTTTAAAACTGTACACCGACTTCACATGTCTGAAGTTAAATTATCCAAAATGTACCCAGGAGTGAATCCTATTTGTGACAGATGTAGACAAGCACCTGTACTCTCTTCCACACTTTTTGGTCATGTTCCAGTCTAACTGCATTCTGGTCTTCAATATTTGAAGCATATTCAACAATTTCAGGTCTGACCATAGATCTGCCCTTTTATCAAACTTTTTGGCGTACCGTTAGAAGATCTCCCTCTATAAAGGCCACAGTTAAATAGTATGACCTACTCCTCCCTTTTAGCACGGAGACTCATTCTTTCAAATTGGAAGAATGACAAACCCCCTCCTTTGGCAGATGGATATGTGATGTCATGTTTTTCCTTAAAATAGAAAAGATTTGATACACACTGGGATCAATGGGGAAGTTTAATGTGGTATGGCGTCCTTTTATTTCTTATGTAGATCAGCTGACACTGCACCTCGACTCCGGTTAATGTGTTCTGTGCACAAAGTGATTGGGTAATTTCATAGTGGAACTTCTTTTTTTTTTGTGGTGTCTTATTCCTCTGTTCTATGTCTCAGTGTTTGTCTTACTTTTTGTATGTTTGAAAAACTGAAAATGAATAAAAAATACATTGATAAAAAAACAACAACAACAAAAAAACAGACGATGAAGACACAGATCCATTCTGTTAAGTCCAGGACCACAGCTGTTATCTAAGGTAGTAGCCGAGATAACTGAGTAAACCTGGACCCCCGTTTGATAGAGAGTCACTTTTAACAGTTCAGGGGAGCACAACAAGTGTGGATGTCAACAAAGGTGGACAAAACAAAAGGGGCCATTTACCAGAGGACAGTGAAGCATGCTGGGTAATTCAAGGGAGGGTAGATGAGGGGGCATTATGTGGTTACATTTCCTGGACAACACCGTACATTGTCTGCAGGAGACAAAGCCATTGTTGTGAGAGGGGACTGGCCTGTAGGACTGTGGGTATGTGGGGGGGTGGAGCCTTCACATCTGGGTATCATGGGAAAATGTATTTGTCTCCATTTAAAAGGCTGTGAGCAGTGATCATACAAGTAGTCTACTGTTAGAGAGCACCATCTGTGTCCAGAAGCTCATGCTCTGTTGTTACATAAAATGTAAATGAACCGCATGGTCAGAGACGCATTCAAGGCACAGTTATTAATGCACGTGACATCAAAGTACTGATAAACACTGAGTGAGGTGGTCAAAATGTGTCAAATATTAACAGTGACAGTAGCAGATAACCTTTACAACAGCAGCCTCGTTTGTAACATGTCCTTCACTGTATTTATGTCTCAACGTCAACACCACTGACTGTATAAAAAACAGTGAACGGTGGGATGTCACCCAGGAGTACTGTGTTTTCTGTTGGTTTCTGTTAACTTGGCTTTTTGTGGCCAAAGGTGACATAAATGAGACGAAAAGGCGAGTTGGAGGAATGTGAGGGGTATTGGTGAGTGAACCTACTGATATTTCATCATTTCCACAAGCTTCATCAAACATTTGCGTTACTTATTAACCATACCTACAAGATAAAAAGATGTTTTACTGAATAAACACAAGCTGCAAAACTTCTACTTGAGGTAAGCGAGTTGCCGATCACCTGTTAATCACACACGGACACCGCAGGAAAGAACATTATTTGTCATATTAATGTTGTCATATCAATTTGATGGACCACCAGACCACTTAGTCCAAGTAAAGTGAATGAGACCAGAAGGTAATGGCACTGACCTTGTATTTTTAAAGAGTTTAATAACCTTCTGAGACCCAGGAAGGTAAAAGTTTGGGCTTTTTTTACATTAAATAATTGCCTTGATCAGAAACAGCCTGCTGCAACAGTTTTCTTTTTTTTTTTAAGGAATGTCTTTTGCAGTGGACTGCGTTTTTTTGTTTGTTTTGTTTTTAAGTAAAGCTGTGGAACTCTTGTCCACTAAAGAGGACAAAAATACTTTGCTGGTTCTCAGGAGGTTAAAGTTCACTGTAAGTCTAGGGAACCAGGCCTTTATGAAGCAACATCTAGCAGCCGTCAGTGGCATTACATTATAAGATACTTTCACATTGGATTATCTTTTGATCTACAGTCCTTGCTCCTTAGTTCCCATACAGCAAAATCCTGATACTTCAGCATTTCCAGTTCTGTAGGACTCACTCTTCATAGTGACTCAAAGCATTACCTAGTCCAGCCTGGACCAGTGCTGTGTGGCTCAGATACATTAACTATACTTTGATCATTTTACAGAATTAAGGTTCTTAAACAGATTTTTTTTTGTCTAACATGCAGAACACAGACAGCAAGTAGATCATGAGGACTTTTGGACATAATAGGTCCCTGCTCCTCCTCTTATTTTTACTTCACAGACTAGAAGCACTCAGAGAGCGCAGACCTCCACCAAGGCAGATCAGTGCCAGCCCCCGATGTTTGTCTGTCTGTCTGTCCGTGTGCAACATAACTCAAAAAGTTATGGACAGATTTGGATGAAAATTTCAAGAAATGTTGATACTGGTACAAAGAACAAATAAATAAATTTTGGTGGTGATCGGCCACTGAGCTGCCTTGGCGGAGGTCTGCACTCTCTTTTCTAGAAAAGCACTCGTAGAGCGCAGACCTCTGCCAAGGCAGATCAGTGGCCCCCCCACCCCCGATCACCACCAAAATTTAATCATTTGTTCCTTGTGCCAGTATCAACATTTCCTGAAATTTTCATCCAAATCCGTCCATAACTTTTTGGGTTATCTTGCACACAGACAGACAGACAGATGGACAGACAGGCAGACAGACAGGCCAACGCCAACAAAAACATAACCTCCTTGGCGGAGGTAAAAATGTCCTACAACCAAATGTCAGTTCCATTTTGATAAAATAAACTTAATGGCAAAAGCAGAGCAAATACATCTTCCAAAGGCTTGAGGTGAAGCTGTTTGTTCTTATTTTAGCCACAACACTATACTGTTCAGTTTGCATAATAATGACACAGTAGCATCTCCAACAGACCGTTCCTCAGCAGTCAGCCATCTTGGTTGTTTAGTCACTCAACTCCACTCCTCTGTACATCATCATGACTGTTGCATGCAGCCATAAAACCACTGCATTTTTTATTATTTTGACCACTTACCATTATCTCCAATTAAGTTGTCTTATGTACGATTTATTGGGGGAATTTGGGACAGAAGTTACCTGGACCGCAAACGCTGCCAAGCCAGCTAACATGGCCAGTAGTACCGTACGACGTAGCCGGCCCATGTTAACCTGCTTCAGCAGAAAGAATCGAGCCCAGCTCATCTTCTTGGCGGTGTGTGGGGGGTAGCGCATGCTATTGACTCCCTCCATTTTCAGCTGCTTGATCAGACAGCTGCGGAGGTGGCTGAGCTGGTCAAAGGTGTGTCGACCGTGGTAGCAGCCCATACCGCTGTTACCTGAGAAGGAGGAGATGGGTAATTGACAAATATCCAAGTACTACTGTCTCAAATAAATGAGAATACAGTGGAACCTCGCAGTACTAGTGCACCGTTGCTTTATGAACCATGGCTCGTGGGTATTTTTGTCTTGAAATATGAGTGGAAATCCGTAGTACAAGTGAGCTTCATACTAGCCGCCGCTAGTCAGCACTGAGCTCGCACGTGCAGACAGTGAAGAAAGTGATGTCAAAAAGCCCAAATTAAGTGAAGTGAGAGAGAAAACACCAGAAATTGTTCCACCTGACATTTTAATATGAGATTCTCCTTCCAAACCATAATCCTCCTTCCTGCTCGCTTAAAAAAGGATTTTGGGGTGGTTTTTGGGGCTGGAACGGATTAATTATATTTCAATTAATTTCAATAATTGACTCATACTGCGAGGTTGTACTGTATAACATATGCTTACCGACTCCTCCGAAGGGCAGAGCACTGACGGTGAAGTGGACCAGGCAGTCGTTAGCCAGCAGAGCTCCACTGGATGTCTCAGCTATCACCCTTTTGATCAGCTTTTTATCACATGGGAGGAATACAGGAAATGATGCAGAAACCATTCCAGAACTGGACAAATAACAGGTCTAAATGCTCAACTGAATTATGTGTGTGATGATGATGTGTTCCACCTTTTTTTCATGGGAGAAAACGTAGACCACCAGCGGTTTCTCTCTTTCGTTGATAAACTGTATGGCTTCGTCGACACCACTCACTGTGATGATGGGAAGCAGCGGTCCAAAGATCTCCTCCCTCATCACTTTGGATTCACTGGTCACATCTTTGAGCACAGTGGGCTCTGCAGCACACATAAAGACAGATCATTTCTGGAGCACAGGTAAAGAGGCTCTGACAGAGTTAAAGCGGCTGAAAGATGAGCAATAAATGATTTGACCTACCTCCTTCAGATTTTGTTGCATTAAACTTAATATTAATAACTATCTTAACTATCTTAATATTAATAACTATCTAAGAAAGATTTAATTCATAACTCTCTAAAAAAATCAAAGTAGCTTTTAATGTTGGACTGAAATTTTAAACTCCAGTGATCCAGTGTTAAATTTAAACCTAAAACTGAGGTGATCTAACTTTGAAAAGTGTTGCTTTTTGAGATGGACTGAGCAAAATAATCAACAAGCTTCTCAAAGAAAATTAAGACAAGCTCAATCAGTTCCGTAACACAGATTCATTTCTCTCAAGATACGTGTTCAACACATAAACTGTTCTGGAACTAAAAAGAGAGACTTGAAATGTCAACACAACCCTGAAAGAAATTCAACCATCAATTCAACCATCAATCCCCAAACCATCAACACTAGGCTAATGTTTTATGTATTTATTAACAGTGTGATGTTTCCTAAACTAACAGTGTTTTTCCCCTCTAACATACTTACTAGATATACTGTAGACACAAGCATATCCATACTTTTAATATGCAAAAAACAAATGAACGCAGGTTTGATTTTTGACAGTTTTGATTAGAACTAATCTTAGATTAAATTCATGTTTCTTGGTGAAACCCAGCCTAAGAACTTCACAGAAGAGGACAAAAAAAAGATAATGAACAGAAAAAAGCAGCACATACCTATGTAGCACTGGGATTCATCACTGTCTCCACCCAGAGCCACTGTGCTCCCATCCATGAGCGCCATGATCCTCTTAAAGTGCCGCTGGTTGATGATGCGTCCATAGTCCTCAAAGCTCTTCGGATTATCCGTGTAAAATTCCTGCCACATACAAGATGAACACAGTGTGACTAATAGTATTTGAAGAGAATGATACATTTACACTGATAATGATTCCTTACCTGAGCCTTTTAGAAGTCTAACATATATTTTATACAGTACAATTCTTCTTCTTTAGCAGATCTATTTCTCTATCTTCTGTCTTTGTGCTAATCACTATCCGGCGTAGATAAACGTACACTGACTGTGACTATTTGTTAAGCACCACGTATAATTTCCCTTTAAATAATCCAACCCTTTAAACTGTTGCAGACAAACCTTGATGCATTTCCTGATCTCCTCCACCACTGTACTCTGAATGGAAGGTTCACACAGGATATAGTCTGGAGCAATGCACGTCTGACCACAGTTGACAAATTTTCCCCATGTGATGCGTCTGTATTTGGGGAAAAAGCAGCAAATGTAGCTATCCTGCCATGTGTTTGATGCTATTTTTTTTTTTTACTTTTAAATAAAAGTTTTAAAATATGCATTATTTAGAAAAAACAAAACACAACAAACAAATATCCAAACAATAAAAAGGCAGGAAAAAAAAAAAAAACTTGAACAGCAGTTATTTATCACAGTTTAACCTCCTTTTGGATAGTTTCAGGGGTTTAGGACAATATTTATGTACAGATGTAATGGATAAACATACTTCTTGCACCTTTTGCAGTCTTGCAGCCTGCTTTGAAATTAGATTCTACATGAGTTTCGTGGTTCTGAAACCACAGTGAGCTTCAATCTGAGTATATTCTTCACAACACTTACCGGCATGCTACAGTGATGTCACAGTTCTTGTCAATGTAGCAGGGGCTCTTTCCTCCCAACTCCAGTGTCACTGGTGTGAGGTGGTGAGATGCAGCTTCCATCACCAGTCTGCCCACTGCGCTGCTTCCCGTGTAGAAAATGTGATCAAATTTCTGCTTCAGCAGCTCCTGGGTCTCTAACACTCCTCCTGTCACCACTGGGTACAGGTCCTGATTAAAGCAACTGATTTAAGGTTAAGCTTCCCTTCTAGAGGAGCAGAAACAGGAGATTTATGTCCACATAGGAGGAGGCTCACCTTGTCTAGATATAGAGGGAGAAGTTCCTCCATGGCCTTAGCAGAGTAAGAGCTGACCTCAGATGGCTTTATTATGGCTGCATTACCTGAAGGGTGAAGAAGAGACACGCTGACAAGAAGGGAAAAGACTACTACTGTAGTAAAAAAAATATTTTTTAAATGTTCCCAGAGCTTTAGTATGTGTTGTGTATTCTGTGTTGTGCTGTGTCATTCCCAGAATTATTTTAAGATTAAAAGTGAAATGATATCTACTATTTTGCTGTAAGTCCTTTGCAAAAGTCCTATAAACAAGTGAATTCATGCATTTTAATAAAATAAATCTAGAGCAAGTGGTAATTTTATGAAACATGCTACATTAACCACTTTCACACTCATTTTAATAGTTAAACAGTGATGGCTGACAAACATGTATTCTGTGAATGCAGTTTTACATGTTGTTTTCATGTCTGAATACAAGCCAGACTCATTTTCACAAGTAAAATATGTTTTTAATACACTAAGATGAAGTAAGGATTCATTCACTCTTCCAATAACAGGCTAAATAAATGTAATCAATGTTTATAGCTTTGATAAAATAGATATCCTGACAAGTATCAAATGTCAATATAAGATCATCTTATGAATCCATCAGATCAAAAAGTTTTCAAAGGGAGTACCTGCATCATAGGATAAAACTGCAACATTAAAATCTGTCACTAACACTGCCCACTTAAAACAACAAGCAATATATTAATAACACATGTGCACTTGTACTTAAATATGCATATAATACTGTAAATGTGGGTGCATTTGTTACCAGCAGCAATAGCTCCAACTAGTGGTTGCAAGGTGACGGCCCAGGGGTAATTCCATGCTCCGATGATGAGCACCAGTCCCAGGGGCTCGGGCTGGATGTAAACTTCATCTGATATGGTGAGGAGGTTCTTCTCCACTGGCCGAGGAGCCGCCCACTCCATCAGATTCTCTATGGCCAGGTTGATCTCACCCTCCAGCCCAAGAGTCTCAAACAGCTCAGTTCCATGTTCACTCTAAAAAGGAAAGCATTAAGAAACAGTTAGAAAAATGATACAAATTCTGCATGATTATAATGGTGTGAGGTGGAGGACTGTATGAGTGTTAAAACTGCTGTTATACTAAAAACCTTGTCCATCTGTTTTATTTTATATATATATATATATATATATATATATATATATATATGTGTGTGTGTGTGTGTGTGTGTGTGTGTGTATGTATATATATATATATATATATATATATATATATATATATATATATATATATATATATATATATATATATATATATATATAAACACACACACACACACACACTTAAAATAAGTAAGGAGGCCGCTGGTTTTATAATTTATAGAAATGTTCTTGACTAAAAATTTACATTTTGGTTTATTTTATAAATCAATGTAATTTTAGGTATTTATTCAAATGCAGACATGGCAGAGGTTCATTTTTGTTTGTTTGTGTATTGGTTTTCTTTTTTGTTTATATTTTTGGGGAATCCTGCAAGCTCTTTTATTTATATATTCACATGGGTATTTTGCTCTGTTGTTTGTATACTAAGAAAGAAGCATTGTGATATTGCAGGTCATACATATAGTTTTTTGAAATTGATAACACTGTTTTGTTAAATAATGGTTATTTCAAGCATTCTAAAAGCACTTTTTACTGTGTGAAAGAGGCAGATGTTAGTTGCTTTGTTGGAACTGCACAAATAATGTTATGATGTTGAATGATTCAGAGAATGTACACTATGCATTCTTTTCACAACTGATAGAAAATGAACATTTGAGGAGGATCTTAGACTGTAATGTCTGTAAAACATAATTTTATTTATTAATTTATTTTTTGTGTGTGTTTTTGTAATGGTAAAACCAGATGTTAAATCTTTATCTGTAAAAAAGTTTAGTTTTTACAGAGGAAAGTTTAGTGATATAACATTAGATGCTGCTCTGATCAAATAAAAATGTATTTAGTATTTGTGTCTATTTCTGGTGTAATTCAACTTTTCAAGGAAATAATCATTTACAGAAAGAAACAAAACAAACAAAAAAATATCGCCTTGTGAACAGTATGGTGATATTTTGCTATATATCATATCATGATCCTAGTATAATGATTTGTGTCATATTGCCAGATTCTTGCCATTAAACATCCCTATTACTCAAACAGACAAAAATACGTTTCCAGAGCTTGAATCAGGTGAGCAAAGTAATATCCATATTTAAACGACACAGCACTAACAGTTTAACTTAGGAAGAGAGCAGACTACACTACAGTGGAATAAGCCAGATTTTCACTCACACCTTTCCAGTGTGTTTCTATTGATGTTGGCTGTTTTATGCTGTTTGTGATGCTCGCATGCAGCAGCTCAGTTTTGTTTGATGGCATGTTATAATCTTCTTTCAGAGGTTTTAAAAAGAGATGACATCTGGAAATTTTGATTGAATTGTTTCCATTTTTCCCAGAACTATATATGTAGGACAGAAAAAACCTAGATCCTTTGGAATGTCCAAATTATTCCTGGAATTTTAATCAGCAAAGATGCTGGAGTTTTATGTGTATGTTTTAATGACCCACCTTGCCCAAATCCTTTTTGACAGCATCTGCAATGTTACGCCGTTTCTCAGTGATAAAACGTAGAAGATTCTTCAGTTGATGGACCCTGAACTCCAAAGGTTTGGTTTTTCCTGTCTGGAAGGACTTCCTGGCCCGTTGGACAATCAGCTGCTCTCGGGACATCTTGAACTAAGAGACAGGAATTAATTTTTATATTTATCTTTCAAATCACTTTGTTGCTTATTACACCAAATAACAGCAATAAAAGCAACAGAATGTAATTAAAATAAGCTGTAATAGTAATAGTAAACACTGACAAGGACTCTACAAAAAGTACTTATACTTTTTGTGCTTTGGATAACATTTTGATGATCAAGCTTAATCGACTAGTTTTACTTCAAATGCAGTATTGAGTGCAGAACTTTTACTTACAGTGGAGTATTTACAGAGTGTGACATTGCTACTTTGCTATTAGTACTTTTACTTCAGTACAGGATCTGAGCCACTGGTGACTGTACCCAGCAAAGAAGAATTACTCATTAATTACACCTAAATAATTATAAATCTGTGGTTAAAGTGTCCCAGAAACTAAAAGGCTTGTTTCACCTTAACACAGGGGTCTCAAACATGCATCCCGGAGGCCAAATGTGTCCCGCCAAAGGTTCCAATCCGGCCCCTGGGATGAATTAGCAAAGTGCAAAATTCCACAGTCAAGGCTGTTGAATTTATGTTAGTTCAGGTTCCACATACAGACCAATATGATCTACAGTCAAATAATAGCATAATAACCTATTAAAAAATAATGACACCATACTTTCTTCTCGGTTTCATTTGAAAAAAATAATCTGACATTATGCCTATAAATACTGATAACTTCAAATTTTTGTCTTTGTTTTAGTGCAAAAATGAACTTTAACTTCTGAAAATATTTACATTTGCAAACTATCCTGTAACAATAAAACATGAATAACCTGAACAAATATGATCAACCTGAAATGTCTAAAGAAAATTAAGCACAATTTGAACTACTGTATGTTCTTCCTGTTCCTCAGTGTTCAGTGTCTTTGTAGATCTGATCCATACTGCACATGGACAAATGATAAGTTGAGGCAGAATATTGTTAAAATTACACTTATTTTTCTTAAGAAATTTCTTTTTTTTTTTTTCAGGTTATTCACATCTTTTTTTGTTTGGATAGTTTATAAAAGTAAGTATTTTCATAATTTAATGGTGTTTGTTTTGTTTTGTTTTTTTTACACTAAAACAAAGACAACAATTTGTAGTTGTCATTATTTATAGGTTATTCTGTTATTATTTTACTGGTTCGGCCCACTGGAGATCAAATCGGGCTGAATGTGGAACTGAAAGGAAATGAGTTTGAGAGCCCTGCATTAACATATTTGTTCAGTAACTACTTAGTCAAATACATAACACTGCATTATTTATTCAAACTGTAAATGTGTAAATAATATTAGTGAATTACCACAAGTCTAGCTTTAACATTTAACCTAAGGAAGAAAATCTGACATTAACTTATAGGTACAGCAGTTTCAGCTATATTATTTAGTGTTCAGTAGTTATAACCTGTGCTACTACCAGAACCGTCGTTTATTAAACCTGTAGGCAGTTTTAGGATAAACATTATGAAGCTTGGGTTAGCTTCGTTGCTAACGGAACTGAGAGCTGTAGAGAACTCGCTAGCTATAGCTTATACGCTGCTTTCAATGACACTGTGATATCTCTACCAAAATAAGGCCTGACAAAAGTTGTAAAAATGTCACGTTTTACCTCTGAAATGTCTTCTGTTCAGTTGTAATTTTAGTTGTTACTCATTAGCTTAGCTATTTGTTACAAAGTTATACGCTACGGTGCACTGTTTGGAACTGCGTAACAGATGACGTTAGGGATTGGTCTGTGGATATGCCAATCAAAAAAAAGCACCAATCATCTACAAAAGCTGAGTTTATTTCCCCGTCCACAACCATGTCAACAGACCACAGTGTGTGTGAGCAGTCAGAGCTGACAGTTTCCAATTCCAAATAAAGAATATAACTACCTTTTCAAAGCGATCCCTAATGGTATCGTCTTACTTATGAAAAGTCATTTTAGTTATCTAACATCACAGACAAATAAACCTTGTTTATTGATTCATGGCATTAATATTTTTAGTTCGAGCTGTAATAACAGACATATACAGGGGTTGGACAAAATAATGGAAACACCTTCTATGATGCCACAATGTTAGGTGTTTCCATTATTTTGTCCAACCCCTGTACGTAATGCACTGAATGAAAAGAAGAAAATCTCCCCCAGAGGTAAAGCAGTATGGAATTCAACTTTTTCTCAAATTGAGTGGTCAAAAGCATGGTCAGTACCACATAAATACTGTATTACAAACAAAATTAGAATTTTACATCTCAAAATTTTACATAACATATATCCCTCCAACGCTATTTTGTGTCGATTTTACGATGTGGAAGTAATATGTAACTTCTGTCAGTCTGAATCTGAATCTACTTTACACTTATTCTTTTTATGTGAACAGTCTTCTAATTTTTGGTCCAAAATTGAAAATTATATCATATCTAAAAGTAACAATAAAATAAATATAACATCCCAAAATGTAATTACTTATTTTAAACATGATACTAACAATCTAGAATTTATTGTAAATTTATTCATATTATTTGGAAAATTTCATATACATAAAAACAAATATAATAAAACACACCCAAATTTTAAAATCTTCCTATTAGAATTTGAAAATTATATTAAATCTTTAGAATTCATTTATAATAATAAAAAAAGCAATAACAAATTGGCTATTTATAAACAATTTTTCAATACTGACTGAAGTCTCTGTTGCATTTCTTTGCTTATATTTATCAGATTTATTTATTTATTTATTTATTATATATTTTTTTAAATATTATTATTTGTATTTTATGCCTTGTATTTTTAAATCTATGCATTATTTTCTTAAACTTATATGTTCAAATGCTCTTTCTCTTTTGACACTTGATGTTTAAATTTTTGTACTGTATACTCAATTGTTGTTAATAAAGTTGTTATATATATATTAAAAAAAAAAAAAAAAGTCAGAGCTGACAGCAGGGCTCTCAAACACGTTCCTTCAGGTTCCACATTCAGCTCGATTTGATCTCCAGTAAAATAATTGTACAATAATGTATACATAATGACAACTGCAAATTTTTGTTTTAGTGTAAAAAAAACATTAAATTATGAAAATACTTACTTTTATAAACTATCCAAACAAAAAAGATGTGAATAACCTGAAAAAACTGAAATTTCTTAAGAAAAATAAGTGTAATTTTAACGATATTCTGCCTCAACTTTTCATTTACACATCTGCATTATGGATCAGATCAACAAAGACACTAAACACTGAGGAACAGGCAGAAAAGAGTTCAAATTGTGCTGAATTTTCTTTAGACATTTCAGGTTGTTCATATTTGTTCAGGTTATTCTCATTTTATTGTTAAAGGATACTCAGTACTTCACTTCAAATAAAGGTAGGTAGTTTTCACAAATTTTACCCGAAGTTTGAAGACTATAAGTACTTTTTGTGGCTTTCTGTGAGTGTTTTACTATTATGTGATTTTTTTAATGATATGCTTTTTATGATTTTGTGATTTTTACTGTTGCATCCACATGTACATTACATTTTACTGCTGTACAGGTTTAAGGCTGAGCTCATTTGTACTACTTTATAAACTATTCCAGTGGTTTCCAACCTTTTTTGGCTCGTGATCCCATTTTAACATCACAAATTTCTGGCGACCCCATACATTCAAAACGGATACTTTTTTTTTTTTTTGGCTAAAATTAATTTATTTTTGATCATGTAATAATTTGCTATACAACATTGCAAATAAATGTAAATTTTAGGTGACATTTAGTTTATATAATGTATATTATTGTGGACAGAGGCAGTAAATCCAGGTGTAGATTACTGCACAAAGGGAGAATTTTATTTTCCTTGGTCAGGATCTGTCCAGTCAGTCCAGCTGTGATTTACAAGGAGGACAATTAATACTGAACAAACAAGAACTCAAACTATGAATTATGAAAGAGCTGCAGCATCTGAAACTGACCACAATGAACATTTGGCAGATAAACAGAACCACAGTGCTGCAGTTTCACACTCACAGTTTGTCACGTCTGTTATGGATTGTGATCGTCTCTCTAAACTCACCATATTTTTTATTAGTAAGTTTTTAATTTTTTATTTTTATCAATTACTAGAAATTCCAGGCGACTCCACGTGGGGTCCCGATCCCAAGGTTGAAAAACACTGAACTATTCAGTGGTTCAATATAGTGATGCATCATATTCTACGAGGTCATCAAGTTTTTAGCATCACTGTTCTAGCAAGAACTACTTCTCTCTAAAAATTTAACTTCGCATATGCTCAGCTTTGTAACAATGAGTCATTTGTAGGTGACTTTATTTTATTCAAACACAAGCCACTTGAATTTATTCATTTTAAAGTAAGCACAGTTATCTCATATTTGTCTGTTTTAGCTTGTTCTAACTGGTCTTTTGTGGGTGCTTGTGTGATTGTTAAGTGTGTTTGTGTGAGACCGAGTTCCTGTTGTTAATGAGACATGAAGACATTCTGATTCTGATTTAGCTTAAGAAAAAGGAAATTGTGAAACACACCCCATAAAGGAATACTGCATGCATCACTTTATGACTCACAGTCAATATAAAGATGTTTGGAGATGCATGGTTTTCTATGGACAGGATTGAGATGAAACTCTAATTCACAAAGAAAACAAAGCTGTCAGACACATGTAGAGGAGTAACAAGTCAAATATTTGCTTAGACGCAGAACTGAAAGTGCTTTAGTAAAATATGTGAAATTCAATATTTAATTCAAAGTTCTTTGTGACATTCCATTTATTACATAGTTGTTGACATCTGCGATATTGAAACAGATAATAATATGACTAAAACTGATTTAAAATTATTCCAAATAGAAACACTATATTCAACAAAAGCAACTTTAGGAAAGATTCATATCAGTTAGTACATCTCCATATCTAAAATATTTTCAGTCATTTAAAATAACAAAAATTTTAAATTATTTGAGTATATGGGCCAACCTGAAATTTAAACCAATTTATGAAACCAAGGGTAAGTCTAAGCTCAACACCTGATGCAGTTTCCTCAGCTCCTCTTAGGAGTTCTGCAGGAAACTAGCGCACATTCAAGCTTGACTAAATAAGAACACCGCAGGCGGTCTTTATTTTCCGTTCTTTAATAACAAAGACTGTGTTTGAGTTCCATAAAGAACAGAGAGACACCCCTTGGTGAGAGACACAAGTATAACACTGACATTTCTCCTTGAAAAATTGGTGCTTGGAAAGTGTTGCATTTTCAGGGACATTTCAGAAAGGGGTCATGACTTGACAGCAGAAAGTTCTTCAAAATGCATTCAGGTCAAGCTGGAGAGGTGCAAAACAACAGGGTACGTACATTCAAGATTCTAGAGGTTCTACAGGGTAAAATGCAGACCCATGCTTTATCTAAAACAGTCAAACTTTACTTACATACAGTCTTTAGACAAAAATGGTACAGAGCAAAGATTCAGGTGGGTTTCTATCAGCTTTATTTTGTCCCTCTTCACTCTGTGTGCAGTAAAAGGCTTTGTGTGGTTCAGAGTGCTCACGAAGAGGACGAGGGAGCACAAAAAAAGAAACCCAGATATGTCTATAAAAGAACAGTACATCAGAGAATCAGGCCCACAGAGCGCTTGGTGCCCGCGAATGCATTTATACACATTTTTACAATTAAAAGAATTTATTCACATCTATACAGAGGAGTAGGCCTGTGTCTGCTTTTACAAGAAGGCACCTCCTTTTCCATCATCAGCTGTATACTACTGGCCTTAATGCACACCTGGCAGGTGCATGTGTGTTTGTGTGTGTGTGTGCACACATATATACATATATGTATATATACACCCATACACATACATACAGTACAGACAGTTATGAGCACAGCAGATGACATTGAAGGGGAGGCAGAGGAACTCGGTAGATTCTAGGCAGTGCAGATTGTGACGAGTAAAGTCTCACAAAATTTGGAGAAACACACTTGTCTCTGTTTTCCGAAAATTTTGTAAGACACAGATGAACAAATATGTGAGTCTAGATCTCTCAATACAACACTTAAACAGTCATGGTAGGAAGAGTTCTCTGGAAAGATTTGGAGCTGCCACAAGTTTTATTTTTATTCTTTGGCACACTCCTGTTGTGCCAGAATAGGTTTCTTTATCAAACCCTTGGCAGACATGAATATAATGTATCAAATTCATATATGTACATATAAAGATTTGTGCTCTTTGACTGACTGGCAGGATGTCTGATGGCAACATCTACACCCTGGATCTGTGAGCTCACACACATTCACTCGGCTCCCCTCAAAAAAGAGGAGAGAGGAATCATCACATGCACCACACACAAATATATACATGTTTGCAAACATCAAGTTTTGTTAAAAAATTAGCTACAGATACTGACAAAAAAGCTGTAGTATTTCAGCAAAATGAAACTTATTATTAAGGTAACTTATCAAGTAATGTGACCATTCAGTTTTCACTGTGTCTGGGTTGAAGTGGACACCTGATTGACTGTTCAGTGCCGCAGTGTTGGCAGGAAAAGGGGCCTGCTACCACTGCAGTCAGATCTGTTTATCAGGTTCTTTCTGAAGTCTATAAATGTGACAAAATGAGTAGAGTAGGCTACCTTCTCACTGCTAATTGACCATACCTTTTGTTTGCTGTGGGCAAGATAACCAACAAATCAGCATTACATTACATTCAGGTCCAAAGTTGACTGCCGACATAATTTCCCTGACCTGATATTTTCTGGTTGCACTGCATTGTGGGAAATGTATGCACTTCAAGCAATTTGCTGATCATTCTCACAGCAGTCCAAGTCAGGCAGCAGGTTGAGCTTTAAGGGAGAGAGCAGGAGTGATTGAAACCCTTCCCCTGCCTTCACATTTCTACCTTGAACACATCTCCTCTCAATCCACAATAAAGTGCTTAAGCTAACAAGAGAAAAAAAAAAGACAAATCTTTAAGTTCCTTTGCTCTCATGGCTGTCTAGTTTCTTAGTCTGTGTAACAAGAGTTTGTGTCTTGTGAATATTTTTGTTTCTGAGCATTTCAGTTGATCTATTACAGTCCTTTTTCTGATTTCTTCCACTTCACTTCTTTTCATTCCATTCCAATACTTGAGGTTTCAAGACAGACAGGAGACTAAAACATCCATATTCTTCTGAACCAATAAATAAGAACAAAACAACTTGAACAGAGTAAATAACAACTGATATCACATAGAAAGCAGGATTTAAAAGATGAACTTCTTCATCTGAAGTTGAAGTCTCTAGAAGTTTACATCTCACTGTCCTGCCCGTTTTGCCTTCTGGTAAAAAAACAACAAATTAAATCCTGAATGATGGGCGTGTGTATATGTACACACACACACACACACACACACACACGCACACACGCACGCACACACGCACGCAGGCACACACGCACAAGTTCATCAGATGGTTGTCCATTATCATAGCATAAAAAACATGCACATCAAAGTGCACATGTACTGTCCACCTCTGGTTTCAGTCTTTGTTTCAGGATCAGTCGTCATCTTTGGTTGCAAATTTCTTGAAACAGTTCAGTTCTGTGATGCAGCAGGTGAAGCTGATGGTACATACAGATGAAACGGTGCGCATGAAAGGTGCTAAAACTGCTACAGGAGAGAAGAGTTGGTGGTTGTTTTTAGTCTTCAGACATGGTCCCTCTGTGTGTGTGTGTGGGAGCTGCTACTCATACAGTGTGACGGTACAGTAGCAGAGGGCTGAGATCCTGCGGTCCACACTGGCCTTGTCTGCAGGAGAAGCACAACAACAAAGGATTACACATACATAGTTGCTGTCAGGCTGCAAAAAGTTACATTCAGTACTTTTAAAGACTATTACTATTGTGATTTAAGACTTATTTCAAATCCATTCTGGCAGAAATAATACAAATGCCAGACTATAGTGATGACCCTGATGTGAATTAAGAAAAATATCGTATCGTATTCCTGTAGGACTCTTAGCCATCTGATTATATAATTGAAAAGATTTCTTACAACAGGGCTTCCACCAAGACCTAAATGCACTTTTCTCAAACCAGACTTGTTTAAAATTTTAAACTACTTCTTTCATCTCCATGAATGAATGAATCCAACACAAAACAACAACAAAGATGCAGAACCTCTCCAAAAACTGCAAAGTTATGATGACTAGTTTATCATAGGACGTCAGTGACATATTTTAAGATATTTACTCTTTATACATTCTTTCCTAAACCATTTGTTCTCTATGTGTGACTTAAGAACAAATCTTACTTGTCCTAAATTCTATTATGTGAGTGGGTCTCTGATTTTTTTAATTTGTACTCACACTTCACCACGTTCTCAATGTCAGTGGGGTCCTGTAGGATCTTGGACAGGCCATCCAGCAGCATGGCAGCCTTGCTGTAGCGGTAGGCTATATCCTCTGTCTGTTTGAACATCTCATCCAGAGCTGCTGACTGAACCTGAAACACAAATAGGCAGAACCGCATTACAACTGCACAGATTTGTAATAATATAATTTGTCAAGGTTCTAAAGGATTTTGCGTGGCACCCACCATCTCCACAGCATGATTGTAGATGAGTTTCTCTGCCGTGACGCTGTTGATCTCGTCCACAAAGCGCTGCTTGTCAGAGAAGAAGTGGTTGAGCTTGTCGGTGAGCCGTCGGCAGAGGGAGATGCAGCTTTTGTAACGTTCATTCAGACTCTTCACCACTGAGTGACAAACAGACAGAATGCAAAGGTGAAGTAAAAAGAAAAAGGTCAAACATATGCAATGAAGTCCTTACACTCAAATTCCTGTTAGGTAAGGAAGTGCCCTTACCTTGTTTGACTGCAGTGGAAGGATTGAGCTTGGCTGATTTAATCTGAGCCTTAGCCAGATGGAGTGAGGAGGCCAAAAGCTGAGCTGCCTTCATGTAGAGCACCAACTGCTCCACCTGCCTGTAGGGGGCAGCACAACCACAATAGATCAGATTCAGTGCAGCTACAAACTGATCAAAAGGCCTACTGGGACTACACAGTCAATGCAATGTTGCAATTTTGTACAGCTCTGGAAGAAATAAGACACCAGTCCAAATTTGCACAGCTGAACACTGCTTGGTCACTGCTCCTTATTTTGGCTCTTTTTAGATTAGAATCAGTTACTCTACCAAATAATTAACAAGACAGTGTCCATGCACTTCCGTAGAACCTGATTTGAGATGATTTTGTTTTTCCTTCTTGCATTACAAAAAAAAAATATACAGCTCACAAGAGCTCACTATGAATTTTCAAACCTCCACCCCAATGAAAACCTCTGGAATGTGACCAAGAGGGAGACGGATGGCCACAAGCTGCCAAACAAAGCCCAGCTCCTAGCACTTTATGCTCTGGGTGGGTGCATAAAACAGCCCACCGTAATATGAACGAGTGACAGAGAGCATGCCAAGATGCATGAAACTTTCAGTAATCAGGGTACTAAGTTAAAACAAGAACCTTTGCATTATCTGAAGTGTGAGAAGACTGCATTTTGTCATTAGACCAGCTGTCATTCTCTGCAAATAAATACTCTAACTTACCTGTTTATACTATAACAAATAACTTTTATCTTTGCAGAGCTGTATCCCAACACTCAGAATTAATATTACGAACAACCCAACCTATATTCTGACTGAACATTCCCTTACCCCCACTCTTTGCTGAGCTGGCTGATCTGGTCCACAACAACGCTGTCCTGGGGTGGGTACAGTGATGCTGCTGACACCCCAAGTTCTGCTCCCCCAGCTCGAACTGCTGCCATCTCCAGGACGCAGTCAGTAAATGAAAGCATCATCCGTAGGTACAAAAGGGTGTCCGTGTGCTCACGCTGCAAGGAAATACATGTTTATGAAGTGAATATTCCAGTAAGCCATGACAATGTCCAATTATCTGTCTATATAAATAAATAAACAGTACACTTCACAAGCCTCCAGTCTCTCACCTCCATGAGGGTCTCTTCAGGTAGCTCAGGAGCTTCGAAGGTGATGAAACCCTCCAGGCTGGGAGGAGAAGTCCCATAAGGGACGTAACGTAAGCTGCTGGGTGTCCCTTCTGCCCCAGGGATCACCTGACCTCCCCCGAAGCCTCCTGGTGGGGATGAGCCTATGGCCATGCCTGGAGGTGAGCCAACACAGACCCGACCACTGGTGGAACACAATGAGCCGGCCGAACTGTTGGAGCCCACTGAGAGAAAGGACAGGAGTGGAGACGCACATATAATTGGGTTTTCTGTTTCTTACTGCAAATAGTTCATAAGTTAAGCACAGCTGAAGGGTACTCACCTGAGGTGGTGCGTGGTCGGGTGCCCAGATGGCTGCAGGTGGGGGGTGTGCTGCTGTTTGGAGGGGAACCCACAGTGAAGAGGACGGTGCGAGGACTTGCTGACCCGCCCTGTGCCAGCCCACTGGGACCTGCAGGGGCTAGGGGAAAGAAAATCAGTTGTTTATTCATGGCTTCTTCTCTTCATGGATCTGCCTCACACTGAGCCCTGTTTTAGAGAGCTGCTCTAATGAAAAGTGACTTAATTTATGCCCTCCTGCTCTCTGAAGGAGCTATGCCCCTTCATTCTCTCATTTGACTACATCAGGGCAATTAACACATTTAGAGTTTAGGAGGGGCAGATTCCAGTCACTATTATGGCCTATTAAAATGCCTACAGAAACCTGCTTTCTGAAGCAAGCCTAACAATGACAATACAAGGTTTTCAAGCAGTGATGAAATAACAGAACAAAGAGAACCTGTAGTGAATATGGTCCAGTGAGTGCGGCCATACCTGTGTCCATGGGTCGCTCTGTATTTAGGCTGTCAGTGCTGCCCTGATAGGGTTGTCCACCAAGAGTGATTCTGATTGGCTGCTCAGACAGACGACCTGTGCTAACAGACCTGCGGGGAAAACATGGCAAAGGTCAGCACAATGTCAATATAATGTTCACATTGATGTAGAAAGGTTCCCCTTTCCTCTGAAACCTCTGCGATGTAACTCAGTACATGTCACTGCACACCCTGACTATGCGTCATTAACTTGGGTTCATTGTTGTCATTAGTAGAGACTTTTTTGTGTCTTCTAGTGGTAGCAAAAGCACAGTGCACCAATCAGTATAAAGACAAGAGGCTGTCAAACTCAGTTACCTGACATATGTCATATTTTTCTGTATTTTTAATGCTCAATAAAAATAACCTGAATCCTGAATACAATGCTTACAATGATCTTCACTGGTCTGTTCCTTTCTTTATTATGTGGAGGCTGAGTGGCTTGTTTAACCCACTTTTTTGTAGCAGGCATTAATGTTTGAAAAAATCTCACCTGCCAAAAGTTCTGCTGGCTTCTGGAGCAGCAGGACGTCCACCAGAGTACGGACTGCAGTGGTGGATACAGATGTCCCGGGCATCTGCCACAGTCTTGGTGGGTGCGGGGCTATCCGCCAGTGCCATCAGGTTACAGGACGCCTGCGTTTTGGGGATCTTAAACGGTGCCGATATGGTCTGAATGACAGAAATTAAAAACTTTAAAGGCTGACATTTTTGGCTTAATTAGTTTTCTTATCTAAACTGATTAAGAAAATAAATACATATTTTGATCAATTTTTAAGATTTTACAAATACAGTAAGCACAGACAGTAATAGCCGTTGTATAATAATTTGTAGTCCTAGTTACAATGTTCATGTTAAAATATCTGTTTAGTCATTCAGGTATATCTGAATGATTTATTTAGAGCGTGGTACAAGAGCAAGGTCTCGCTCTTAAGCATCCATAGTTATTAATTAATTATTTGCACAACCACTAATGCCTACACTCACCTTTGTAGGGGAGCCAATGATGGTGGGTAAAGGTGACTTCTGCAGCCAGTCAGACGTACGAGGGGATGATCCCAGTAGCTTGGTGGGAGAGGAGCCGAGGTTGGCTGGGCGGCCGAGCTGAGGTGAGTGACTGCAGGAGGAGGAGGAAGGCGGAACAGGGTCTGACAGCTGCTTGTGGAGCTTCTGTCTAGTCTGGTAGACTTCTGTCAGCATGGGCGCACTCTGGAGACGAGCACCGAGGAGCTGAGAGGACGGGACAGGGGAGCCTGGAGGAGGAGGGATTGGAATCTATTAGATTAAATGAGCTCCCATTAAAAAAAACCCTACATTGCATTTACTTAAAAAGGTGTATTTGGTTTCTCAGCAGTCTTCAGCAAAAAAAGGAGCACTGGTATCTTTGTTCCAGCAATTTTAATGGCCTCCGCCAAGGAGGTTTGGTTTGTCTGTCTGTCTGTCTGTCTGTGTGCAAGATAACTCAAAAAGTTATGGACGGATTTAGATGAAAATTTCAGGAAATGTTGATACTGGCACAAGGAACAAATTATTACATTTTGGTGGTGATTGGGGGGGGGGGGGGGGCACTGATCTGCCTTGGCAGAGGTGTGCGCTCTCAGAGTGCTTCTACTTAGTTTTCATAGTTTCACAACCAGGTAATCATTGTAAGTGAGAACTGGTTCTCAATTGACCTACCTGGTTAAATAAAGGCTAAATAAAATAATAAATTGTATTATTAGTTTTAATAGGTTTGACAAAGTAATTCATTTTCAGTTGCTTGGTTTTAACTTAGTTATACTCCTTTTGGTAAGATGTGGTACTTGTTAGATTCATTAAATTGGATTGTGTGATAAAGATTCAAGAAAATATTAAAAACTTAAATTACAGATGAACAATAATCTACATAAGGCAACTATAAAAGATACTAGTTGTGTTATTAACCAGAAAAATGATGATGTTTGTACATATATGTAAATAGTTAGCAAAAGATGCAGCCTTAGATGACATAATCTCATACATGGTGACATAGTCTTAGATTTTAGATTATTTGTTTAAGTTTTGTGAACATATGAATAAGTTTATTTGACAGTTTTTAACCCCTGTTAAAGTTACCGAAATGTCTTTTCACATCTAGATATTGTAGATGTATAGATCTTGTTAGATTTCCAAAACTACAAAAATCTTTTTTCACTGTATTTCTGCCCTGAAACATTCCACAGAGAATGTGTTGGTCATAAAACCTGACTGTTTGTGTTACTTTCCAAATGGGGGACAAAGTGGTGTTATCCGTCTGGTGGATGTGTCATTTCAGTCAGTACACTGCAGCTTCCCTCTTAAAAATAACCATGTCACCATGGCAACAAACGTCCTCACACAAACACTGAAGAAGTTGTAAGACGTCTGTGGTGTTAATACAACAGCAGTGTCAGAAAATTTTTAAATAACTGTGACACACAGTGACTCATGCAACTTTGTCAAAACAGTGAGGACACAAAGGAATCAAACAAACTCTGAGTCTATTTTTAATGGTAGAACATGAAGCATTGTTACACTGACAATATATGTTGGGTGGTTTATATACAGCATGAGTCATGTCTTCATATCTACTTCTGTTGCAAAGTTCAATCTGTAGCACTTGTTGTAATGTTTATGAGTCTACTAACCTCCTGAGGAGCTCCGGCTGCGAGGTTCATGGCTCTGGAGGTGACAGCAGCAGTGACCCAGCTGCTCTGGGATTGTGCCCACTACAAAACACACATGTAGAGATTTTTATTTCCATGTCTACTTCAAAATCAATCAAAAGAGGATAGCAGCGCTATCATGTCTGAACATATTCTTACCGAGAGGTGAGGGAGAGTAGGGCCTGGAGCTGCCAGTAGACAGTCGACGGCCCACAGTTTGAGGGACATCTGCAGAACTGGGAGACCCCGAGCCCACTTTGGGAAACCCCATAGGACTAGTGTTGGAGCGCCTAACTGTGCCAGACCTGGAAAACATACAAATCCAACACAAAAGTAGTATCAGTATGTTGACTGTAATTAATGGATAGAATCTGGTTGCAAAATTCATTTAAGTGTCTCTAAATTCTTAAAAAAGTATAGGTTATTTGAAAATATGGGTAAAATTTGTTACATTTTTTGTAAGTTCAAAAATCTTCTGAATGACTTCTCATAATATTAAGAGCTCAACAGAAACTGTCCTTTGCCTGGTCTCCAGCCTTATGCTAGGATCTGTGCACAAAAAATAAAGAGAAAGCAAGTACTGCAATGTCTTTCATCATATTTACCCCCCGCCCCTCTCTCTCTCTCACACACACACTGTTAATACAGTAATACTAACCCATTAACAGTGCCTCTAACAGGTCAAAAGGACACTGTGTCAGAACATTACTGCACTCTGGACAAGCTACTGAGATGAGCAGCTGAACAAAGACATATAGGGACAGTATCAGTTCTGTAACACTCCTATGGGTGCACAAACAGGCCAACATACTGAGTTACCACTACAAACTGTTAAACAATTCCTAATCCTCAGAACTGTGGTCACCACAGGAGATCTTTGATGGTACAGAGCAGTGCCAGCACAATAAGACTTCGAATAATAATCACATTAGCAAAACAATAAAACAATACACCTGTCAGAGCTGACACAGCTTCTTGTATTCTCCTTTTCAGCCAGAAAATAGGAACTGTAGCCTGAATCTCCCTGTGAAAACAATGCCACCCTTCCTCTGCCATTCCATTTGCTTTGTTTTCACACAATCCCTCCTGGCAACAGGTTGGGAGGTCACAGTCTGAAGTCGACAGATGACTTAGCTGATGTAACCTCAGTGAAACTTTATGACTGATGAAATAACAGCCAGCGTTTTCATTACTTATAAAAGTACTGTGCATTAGTCATCAGCTGGTACCTGTAACAAATCCTGTTTACTTTGAATCACTTAGAGACATAGCGTGCATTTTACAGACAGACGAGAAGCTGGCTTTACAGAGACCGACTAAGGCTTTGATCAAACTAAAAATCTGACTTCAGATAGATATCTAAATGTAACTGGTTCACAAAGCTTAGCATCTGATATTATTGTCACTATTACCTTCTGTCAGATTTTTTTTTATAGTGCCAATACCTCAGCTCAGGTCACTCCAGAAGATAACCTTCACTTGCAGGAATAATTTTAAACAAATTCAGACACAGTTTTTAAAAGCCATCTGGGAAAAATAATGCAACTTCATGTTTTAGCATTGTGTTTTGTGTAACATGTTTAGTGGTTATGATAACTCTTCAGACAGGATCAGGATACCTTTAACTAAAAAATTAACAGTCTTTTCATCGTTTCATATTTCCAGTGGTTACCATGCTTTCTAAAAATGTTTTCTCTTAGATTAATATTATTAAACAAACAAACACACCATTGATGATGAACAATGTGTTCTTCCTTTCTGTCAGTTGATGTTACTGGTTATTTTAACTAGCATTTACAATGGTAATAAAAAGGTGTTTTTCCAGGCTTAAAATAAGTCACATTCTCATTGCATTACACTAATCTAAGACTGTACACCAGCGTAAATCATCTCTATGAAACCAGCCCCAGAAACTGTCTACACTAGATCCTCTGATGTGGTGGAGGACACTTACCTGGGGGAGCTATAGAGCGTGGTTGTCGGGCTACTGGACAGGTTCTGCTTGATGCGCTGGTAGTTGCGCACCTGGGTAGGAACAGGAATCGGGGTTGTCTCAGCTCGAGGGGACACCATAGGGGTCTGTCCTGGAGTTGGTTGTGGCTGCCTGGTTGGGAAAAATGGCGAGAGCAAGTTTAGCCAGTCGGCTCGAGGCTGTTGTTGCAGGTTCCATATCTGCAGTTTGTCTTCTGGGGTGTCAGTACCCATAATACTTTAAAAAAAAAAAACGACAATACTTTGTGTAATGATTCAAATTAAGACAACGGTAAAAGTCCTTTCAACAGCCCTGAGTTCTTTGTTTATTTCTGTAGACACAGGTTGAGCAAGTTTAGCTTGGCTGCCCATGTGAGACAGGGAAAAAAAAAAGGAGGCGAGGCCAACATGTAAACACACAGACAAAGCCAATCAGCTTCAAGCCTGTTCTGCAGGTGGGCAGGGTTTCAGGCAGGGGCGGGCCAATGGCACGTGCAAGGGAGCTCCTTCTGTGTTCAGCAGACACAGAAGGGGAAGTGCAAAGAGTCAGAGCTCATTTGCATTCTTTTGTTATTCCAGAGGAGACAAAATGTTCTAGGACATAAAGTCTTGACCGAGTCACCCACAGAGGTGTTTGCTTACATACAGAATGTAAAGAAAAAGGAGGAGGAGCAGAGGAAGTGGCAGTTATAGAGGGACACCAGTTAGAATCCAGCATTATGCAATGGTGGATGGTGTGGAGCCAAAAAGGGAGAAGACGGGACACGTGAGGAAAAGACTAGTCTGGACAAAGAACTACAGAACCGTTTCTTTGTTGGCTTTCTAAGAAATAAACCTTTAATATGTGCTCTCCCTCTCCACATGCTTCACATCAGTGGAGTAAACATTTGATGTAGTAATCCATGATGCAGGGCTTCTATTTAGCTCAGGGTTACTAAATGCTTTATTGATCCTAGCAAAGGCTTAACATGGGCAGGAATGCTGTACGCTGCTGTAGCCTTGTTAAAAACAGAGAAAGAGAATTTGTAGGTCAGTGAGCAGCTGCTTTTAAGAGCTGAGAGGACAGAGCCTGAATCTGCAAGTCACTTTGCTTCTACACTGACCTGGTTTTTACTCAGCAAGCCTGGGGGGGATGGGCTCCAACACCCCCAACCCCTGTGTCTTTGGTGCATCGACGCATTCATTTTATCCTTTGCTTAATTTGCTTCTCCTGTCGTTTTGCTAGTCTTTTGCTTTCATTGATGGGACTGTTTTTACATACTCCATTTCCCTCTCCCTCGCCTTCCATGACTCCAGTAAATTTGGGATTCACAGGCCACATCAGGATAAACAAGGCTGTGATTTAGGAGCTATTCAAGTGTGTGGCTGGTGGTAAAAAAATTGCAAAGTCTTCTAATGAAGAAAAAATTGGTTCCTTCTGTGTCAATGGTTAACTAATTTATGCAAGAGGCAAAGAGTTATTGCTACGTAGAAAGCCATTAAGAGGAGAGAAGTAGAAGGTAGAGAGAGAGGGAGAAAAGCCGGCAGAACAAGCCGTTAAGAGGGGGAAGCAAGTGAGACGACAACATGAAAGATATACAGAATGAGAGCAGAGAAAAACGGAACAAGGAGGCGGTGCAAACAGTTTTGCTTGAGGCTGTTTAAACATGCAAACAGGATAGCAGGGAGATAAGTATAAAGCAGTGTCTGGATACAAGTCGGTAACTAGAGTCTCTTCCAAACATGGACTCCAATCCAATGATGCTCAATGACCTTGTCAAAAATTGTTAAAATCCAAATGTTGTCCCTCCCATAACTCCTGGACATGAGATGTTTCCTGTTCTCTATTTTCAGCATACATGCATTTAATCTTAATGGCACTGAATAGTGATGCCAGTGAATATTTATGTCTCTATTAAATACACAACCTTAAAAGGCATCATTCTGAACTCTTCCAGTGAATGAGCATAAAAAACACTTGATTTTGAGTGGGGGGGCTTTAAGACAGCAAAGAATATGTTAGTGTTATTCAATCTCTTAAAAAACCCTATTATAGAACAATAGAAATATATTTTAAATACAAAGTCATCAAAACAGGCTACAGTGGTTTTTCAAATAGTTCCGAAGTTAAAGTGTGTTGTATGCTGAATGGGAAAACAACTTAGGTTTTGCATTGGGCATTGCATTTCTTGCAATTCCTACTAAATAACAACATGATTTAGAGGAAAAACAAATTCACTGATCAATTAAAATTTAACAACTATTTGACCTGACTAGTACTGTGTGTGTATCTAGTCAGTTATGCAATATAATTGCTTGCCTTGAAATTAACTGTAACTAGGATTACAGTTGTTATTACTAATGATGCAAACAGTCATTTTGCTCATAAATGACACGAGCTATGAGAAATGCCCACCAGGATATTTACATCAGTTTCTTTTTTTTACTGAACCACAAAGAAATGAAAAGCACCAAATCCAAACAACATGGAAAAGGTTCAGTTACCTAAATGACTACTAATGACAAATAACCCTCTATGAAAATACAGTATTTGCCATTTTTGATAAACTCACAAAAAGTCAAAATGAGTTACTTTGGTAAACATGTTCTTTCATTACATTAATATACACACTGCAGTTTAATTGGACTCAACACCATGTACATTGCTCTGCTGTCACAAATACTGACTTCAGCAACAAGTCCGGGTTAATCCACTTCTGAAAAGAGTCCCTGACAAACTGTATTACTTTCTTTTGTTTGAGTAACATTTGCTAAATACTACAGTGACCAGCTGTTTTAGGAAATTGCCAAGCCTTCCTTAAAAATAAACAGTATTTATAACATCTATTTATGAGCTTTACAGAGAGCCACAGACAGTGTAGGGTACACAGATTCACTCAATACAAGTTTTGGTCTTTTCATGTGCTTTGTTGACATTAAGAAAAACAACACCCAGGTTAAACTTTGAGTGTACCTTGCCAAAAGCAACAGAAAATTGACTAGTGGACATAGCTGCAGTCACCACACCTCTTGAACAGCTGGACAAAATTCTGACGCCTATGGAGGCAGAAGTGGAAAATTCTGCCATGTGAAAAGAGTGTGGTTACAGCACATGTGAACATCTTCTGATCTTTTAATACACAGCTGAGGCACTGTAATAACAGTCACAGCTTGTTATTGCAGCCATGTTTTGGTGTGTGTGTGTGCGTGTGTGTGAGCGACTATTCTTAGCTCACAGCCCTCAGGTGCTTTTTTTAGCACCTTGTTTTTTGGCTCAACTTGTGATTCATAGCTCAAAAATAATGTAGATTTGGGGGTGGGCTGCAAATATGAAAAACAAAACAGCAGTAAGAGGCAGTCTCAGAAGGAATGAGTATATTAGAACTGCCCTTGTTACTGTAACAGAGAGTTTTGTGTACTTTTAAAAACCCTATTTACATTTACTCTGGTATATTCATTCTGAGGTATTTCACATGCCAGAAAATTACCTAATCCCCTCTGCTAACACATAAGGTCTTCTCCTCATACATGCTAAGCAGCCAAGATGAAAATAAAAAAATAAACTATATAAACCAACATTTAACAAGGGGAAAAAGTTCAATCCAACTTCAAGTCAAAGAAAGTTCTTGCTTCTGCAGTGGAATCTCGGTTTACACAAAAATGTGGAGATAGCCACCCAGGAAAACTCTGTACAAGCAAATTTCATTTCCATGTTGGTTTGCAGACTATTGGAATTAAAGTTTTGTTTAAACATAATTGTCTAAACAGCATTACCTTGGTAAGCTGTTAAACTAAATCTAAAACTAACCTAACGCAACATCCACCCCAGAGACATACCTATACTGATTTGATTTAGGTTTAATTAATCTGATCCCAAACCTACAGGTTATGCTGCGTAGGACTATCAATAACTGGAATCAAGATTTTGATATGACTGAAAATATGAAAAGTAATAATTTACTATTCAATTGAATTTAATTGATTTTAATCTCTACACCTCTAACAGCAGTAAATATAAAATGAGTAAAAAGAAAAGTACACATCTTTATTGCTCATTTATGGTCTGAAATTGTGAAAATAAAATACAAAGTAAGTCTGGTCAACACAAAAACACATGACAATGCTTTCCATGCATACATACTTGAACTCAAGTCTGTGAGTCAAGTGAAATCCAGTTCACATCATCGTGTCACACTCTTTACGATCAGTCAACCTTGGAGGCTTTTTAGCTTCTCATCATCAAATTCTATACAAGCGCACTCTTCATAGGCTCTTAATTTTAACAAATGGGAGAAAATTTCAAATGAAACATCTTTGCCAAAAATACACTCACCCTCCACACATGAGGAACTCACTGGACGGTCGGCGACCCGCTGCCATTGGCTGGTCATCTGAGGAAGAAAAGAACAAATAAGGGTGAAACAGGTTTAACTGATGTATAAATCAGCAGTCATTAGGTAATGAAATGCCACTCAAAAGATGAGATGACACATGCAGTGCTTTGCACTTTGTTCATTGTGTCAGTGGAAGACGAGCAGGTGGATTTGTCTGTGTGTGCATGTGCACTGCAGCAGGTGCAGAGTGCAAGGGTTCATTTTACTAGTCAAGTGGGTAAATGTGTATGTCTACTGTGTGTGGACCGTTGTCTAAAATTACAGCATGAAATGGTTAGCAGCTGTCTCATTTACTGGCTGCGGATTTGGTGACATGTGCTTCATGTGAGCATGTGAGGGTGTATAATGAAAACACAGTGCATCTACGTCAGCTGCCAGTTTCTGACACAAGAAAGATGCTGCACATGGAGACTAGACAGACTATATACGTCTACATGTCAGGCAGTATGTAAGGTTAAACATTATAAGTCAACAAAGCAAATCTGCACACTGGCCTACTGTTAGTTATATAAAGACTATATAGTGCCCAGGGTTTACATTTACTTGGGTATACATTCAGGCTACCTGTACCCTCACAATAATTGATCAGACAGGACAAAGAACTCACTGTTTCTGCATTTTGTCATATGGTGATATTGCTTTATCTATTTGGTTCCAATGAAATATTCTTGAAAAGTAGTAAGAGGAAAAACACCAGGTCTACAGCAAGATTGTACACTCTTACAAGCAGTAGGACCATCTCACAACAAAAATACCCCACAAATGACACAATAAAAGCACCCTGGAAACACTTGACATTTACAAAGTGAAAACAGTGAGGACTTCTTTCTGCTCTGTATCTATTCAAATTTATTCACTGTTAGGAACTACAACTCAACCTCATTATTAAGCACGAAGGAATCATGATGCTCAACAAAGACCAAAGGTTAATTATACAACATAATACAAATAAATGTCAACTGGTGAAAAATGAACAGTGACACTGTTTTAAGGAGGAATATTCCATAAAGGAAATGAGAGCAGCTGATCAAGAAGCAGCCGTAATATTCCTTGCATATAGTTCTGGTGTTTGAGATACACCTGAGTGAAGGGTTTGTAAATTATAACTGTGAATTGACGCTTACAGCTGTCAGTGGAGATGTGAGGCACCAGGACAAAGTCATCGGTGTCGCAGGAGGAATTCTTGCTGCTGGTGCTTCCTGCAGACTCTTTGGACAGCTGAAGAAAGTTGGGAGGACCCAGTGGAGGGGATGACAAGCCGTCTTCTGCTAGAGTCTGCATGTCCGGGAGAGACTGTCAAAGGAGAGAGACAGATTAAGTCGTAGTATACTTTCTAAATGATGCAATTAAGGCTTCCAGGCAGGGCAGTGCTGACTGTCAAACTAATGTAATCACATTGTTAGAGAGAACACGCACGTCCTAGGAAATGGACTGGGCCTGCATTTCTACTGCTGCCGTGAAATGAGATGTGTCAGTGTGCAAACAGATTGTCAAAACTAGCAGTAGATTTGTTAGTTAAAGTAGTGGAGTGTAGCAGGGCTGGAGGATGTAGCTGAAAACTCCATCATGACACAATATTTTATTTCATTCTATATACTGTAGATATTTAGTTGATTTTCATTGTTTTTTTATGATAAAAAGCTTGGTCGGGGGTCACACAACAGTATTGTTTCCCTCTGCATATAGGTTACATCTCATGGAAGTTTCAATTTCAAGTACTCATGGAATTTAAGTCATAGTACTACATGCAGTCCATTTCCTCTGGTACTTTATATAATGATCAAGTCACTGAAAATGTCAGTTACTCCACCACTGATGGGGGAACTGTCTGTACCTATCTCCAAGTGAGGGCTGTCTTGTCTACAGCCAGAGGACAGGGATATTTAGCCATGAGTCTGAGATATTTTACCCAATACAACATAACAAAAAAGTAATCAATGCCTTTTCTACGAAAAAAACAAAACAAAACTATTTTCCTTAGCCATGTCTCGCCAGACTGAAGGATAGAAATATACTGAGAACTTTGATCACCTATTTTTACGAAAGACCTTAAATTAAGTGTTAATTCAGAATTTTGCTCCAGTTTATATTCAATAAAGGACCACAAGTAAATAAACCTATTACTTAACATGTAATAAAAGGCCAATCAGTAATGTGTCACTGAACCACTTATATTCACAATTAGTCAAATATTTTCAAAACTAAAGTGTGTGTTTTCATGGATGGTGTGTATGTTTAGTCATTTGGTGCAACAGCATTTGGTCTAAAAGTGGTTGATAGAATGCACCTCTCTATTTTCTAGATGGTGTGGTTTTTTTTTTTTGCATTTGTAGCGTGTTTTGGGTGTGTTTGTTTTATCAGCGTTATATGGCAATTGCATAATTATATTTCCATCATGACATCTGGCTGTCGTAGCTACTTACGAAGTGTTAACGATATTTTCATGCCTCACATATTAGATTTCATCCGCATAGTGACAGTACCACCCAAACAACACACCTATTAAAGCCACTCCTAACACCTTCCATTGTTGAAGGAAATAATTATTAGTGCAGGAGTGAGGGAGGGAGCCTGTTTGGGGTTGTTCATACAACTATTTGTGATGTGCTTTCAAGATGTTTGCAATTAATGAATTACGAGACTTATACCAAAGAATTTTCTTATTGCTAGTGATTAAGTTTCTACGCTACAGAGAACACATAGAATCTACTGGATTTATAATAGTAAAAGCTTCAAAGTATAAATAAATCTGCCTGTAAATCTGTTTTAAACCTTGATTTGGACCCTATGTTTGGGATTTCAGCACAATCAGCAGTGGAAGTAGAAGAACAGAAGTATTCAAAAAGGCAACCCTAAGTAAGGATTGATAAAGTAATATTAAGCTCACAGGAGGGGAGTTGTAACGGATGCATGGGGAGCTGCCGCAGGAACTGTCCGTCACAGCGTTGGAGGTGCTTGGGACTGGAACTGGACATGCTGAGAGAAATAAAAGCATGATTCATCAAGAGCTGAACTGTGAAGGTCTTAAAATGCAATACAGAGAACTTAGAGTGTGGCACAAACGCTTACATTTTTTAATAGTGGATGATGGCTCCAGGAAAGGATGGCTGAAAAATGTGTCTGTAGAGCAACAGGTTCAAAAGTGAGACACGTTCAGAACAAATTAGACCTTTACAGACTTAAAGACAGCTGTGAATGTGAGTAAAACTTTGTGAGAAAGTACTCACCAAAGTCCATCCTGTCTTTCTGATTCCGCTGCAGCAGCCCCAACAAAAGGTCGCTGAGCTGTGGCGAAGTCTCCCTTGGGATGCTGGGTAATGAGAGCATGAGGGCGTTAATGCATTGCAAATCCCTCAAAATGACACATTCTCCAAAATAAATGGCTGACACTCTTTGTAACTTACATAGGCTGGAGATTTTTGTTCTTCTCATAGAACATCCTTAGATCTTGTGGACTATTGGCCTGTGATGAATAGAAAAAGAAATGAAATGAACAGAGGAACACAGATAAAGTGTGCTTCTTCCCAGCTGGTTGTTTCTCCTGCAGTACCAACCTGGAAAGGTGGCTTTCCAACCAGACACTGGTAGATGACTGTCCCGATGCTCCACAGGTCAGCCTTGGCGTCATAATTCTGGGACATGATGACCTCTGGGGCCTGAGGGACAAAACAGGCCAGAACATGGAGAGTTACACAACAAGCTGCTGAGAAAGCTGATGTTTCAAAACAACTGACCTATGCTGCAACACAGATCATGTGAGAAGCACACTTACCATGTACATGGGTGACCCGCATAGTGTGGCCGCCATCATGTTGCTCTGGAGGTACCGTGCAAAGCCAAAGTCAGCTGTAGGTCACACGCAAGAAACAAGGCAGTCAAGACACAAGTTCTTATTAGTAGTATCACATCTATCATTTACCACTATTATTAACTCAAAAACAGACAGTAAGACAGCAAGTCCAGAGTGTTTTAGCTTGTCAAAGATATGGCTGGATTATCAATGTATTGGACATTAACTATAGACTGATTATTACAAAAAGATACAGTTCAGAATAAAACTAGTATTTACACCTGCATTTCTGAACTTATTTTAAGTATTGAAGTAATGAGGACCTTTTAATTACATCGAAAAGCAAAAAATAAAATAACTATGGTGGGAATAGACCGGTGGCCATTGTTGTGAGATACAAAATAATGGAAAACTAGTTAAATAAAATAAACAATAATGGTCATATATTCTGCCCTAAACCAAATTAAAATGATTCTTTTCCTACAATTGATATTTTAAGATATTTATAGCTTGAATATCAACTACATTTAAGATGCTTTGGAAATTCAGGGAATTAAATATTTTTGTGTTCAGGTTTTAACTGGTAATTTTGACACAGTGGTGAAAAACCTCTGTCAGATTTGTTTACCTATTTTGATGCGGATGCCACTGATGTTGGACTTCTTGCGTCCCACATATGACAGCAGGATGTTCTGTGGTTTCAGGTCACGGTGGATGATTCCTTTGCTGTTGAGGATGCGCATGGCGGCGGCAATCTGCTGGAGGAAAACCCTCAGTGTGTCTTCTCTTAGGGTCCCCTTGGCTAGAGAAAAACCAGACTGTGTTAAAACCTGTGCTTTTTTGTCAGTTCACAATCTTAATTTACAACTCTTTTATGGTTTTCCCAGGGGAAGGGAGTCCTGCTTCCCTCAGCAAATAAAGGTGCCCCTTCTTGCCCTTGTAGCTCTATTACATTCCTGGAAAATTGTCTTGAGGCTTGTCTATTGATTGAACTGAGGTTCTTCCTGGTGCCTAATGAAACCTATTAATGACTACTTCTTTGGTCTGCACTCACGTGATGCAGAGGTAAAATGTGGATCTACTAAGTGTCTCATTGTTTTAAACAGCTGTCCTACATCTCAATTATAATGTACTTCTGTACAACAACACAACATCACAAGAAGCACTTATCAGCCTCTCCTCATTAAAGCTAATAATTAGCATGTTATGGTATAATCCCTGAGTAAACAGTGTAAATAGGGAAAGCCCAATTCCCTGTGGTAGTAAAATAAATCTTATCCCATGTGAAACTAAGAGGATTCCTCTCGCTCTTTTTCTCTCTTTTTCCACTATTTCCACAAAGCCATTGTGATTACAGTGTAGGCATAGATCAAACCAGTAAGCTTATCAACATTAATCCAGGATTTGGGGGTTAGCTGCTCTCTGCCCACCACACTGGACCAACTTCTAACATGAAAAAGTAACAGGACTATTTTATGTCCGAGTACAGCAGTAATGAAAACGTGTTCTGAGATTGTCACTCCACAGAAAGTGTGTTATTATACACCCAGTAAAATCTGAATGATTCAAATGTTTCAGTATATAAAGTTAGGTTTCAAAAGGATGAGAAAATACACATAATCTGCTCTGAAATGTTGGGGACACATTAGCTGAAGACACTGAAACCATACCTCTTTCATGTGTCAAATAGCAGTGTGCAATGAGCTTGGAGCTGAAAATGGAAGCTAGGTCTACCACCTTTATTGGACATGTAGAGACATATGTACTTAACCGTATAAGCCCTGGAGTCCTACATTAGACCCAGAATCCAATCGAAGCTAAAAGACGCTGACCTACCAAAATGTAAAACCGTTGCATAGTTCAGTCTTTTCATATTTCCAGAGACTATTATCCTGTATTATAAATATACATGTTAATAGCTACAGTAATAATGTGTCAAGAAACACCTAACCTAACCTACACTGATAAAGACCGTAGTTACAATATTTCATGGCTTATCAGAACCCAGTTGAGCACATTTATCTTGTGAACTTTAATGTACAGCCCAAGTCCTCCACTATGACCCCTCAAGTTTCACAACCACAAATGTTACTCAAGCAGAGACTCAAATACCCCTAGTCATGGATGATTCTGATCATGACCTGCGCTGAACACTGCGTAAGTGAAAATGTCGGGCAGGTATACTATGCAAAGGTACAGAGATAAGGGAGCTGTTCTGGCAGCACAATCAATACTTTTATATAACAGAGGTGTAAACACCTGTGGTTATCTAAGGGATCTACTGAACACGTATACACTGTCTTGGATTTAGAGCAGTTTGTGATTCCAGAAGCAAACCTGGATTCAACTGTCTGAAACTAATGCATTAACTCAAATATGACCCAGGCCTTTATTTACCTCAGCTTCAAAAGGGAACAGGCCTTTATTTCTAATTCCTTTAGTCTGAGAAGTGTAAATGGTCATGTATCTGATACTGCAGGTGGCTGCAGCTCAGTTGGTAGAACAGATCATTCACTAAGTGGAAGGCTTGTGGTTCAATCTGGCCCCTGTCCACAAGTTGAAGTGTCTGACGCCTGATGTCTGACTACTGGTTTTCATTTCAGGGAAAAATGTCGTCATGTATTTACTCACCACATGATGTCTTAGCATAGTTTTTTCTAATGATTGCTTACCCTGTACAACGAAAATCTTTCACTAACAGGAATACTATGGTGTGGGTTTTATAAGTTAGTCTTTCATTTACACTGCAAAATATATACGAACACGATGAAACTCGACATACTAGTCTTCTCATCTCTAGCAGCTAGAGCGAGACATCCTACACACATGACATCACTGATACAGTACAGTGGTTGCATACATCCTTCCTTTAGGCATGTCCTCTCAACTCTTTGTGTTTGAGCATTACAGAGTAGCCACATGTATGGAGGTGCTTGAAATTTTATGAAACCTTCAGAATTTTATCTTGTTTTTGCATGAATATGACCTAAAACATAATCTGATTTTTACACAGGGAAACCACCTCAACAAAATCTGAAACTTAGCCACATATACACACATATTTGTGATTATGCATGGCACAAATATGTTTAATTGTTTAATTCGGTTCTCTTATCCAGTTTTAGGACAAATTAATGCAAATAAAAAGATATTTACAAAAAAATAGGGAGGAATGAAGAGAAAGGAAGTGTAACCAGGATGAATAACTTTTTAAAAATTAAGAAAAATAAGGTTAATGTAAAATCTGCATTGAACCTCTGCACATCACTCTCTGCTTCATTTCCCTGTTTAAACTTTGAAGACTTACAATAAACTATCACAGTGGCATAAACAGCAAGCTGAATAGCTCAATACTACATAAGCATCCCTTTGTACAAAGCTGCAGTGATTCCCACACATACGCATCCCCCACATGGAAAACATGGAGATATACATTCACATTCCTGCTAAACACAGACACATTATTCTACCAAGTACCCAGCACACATAGCAACCAAGCACAGAATCACATGCACACA
Source organism: Sphaeramia orbicularis (assembly GCF_902148855.1). Classification (NCBI taxonomy): domain Eukaryota; kingdom Metazoa; phylum Chordata; class Actinopteri; order Kurtiformes; family Apogonidae; genus Sphaeramia; species Sphaeramia orbicularis. The sequence continues at coordinate 2,536,053 of NC_043969.1, read as the reverse complement.
TTCCCACAGCTACACTCAAAACAGCTGCAGTCACATGGGCCTTCCTCCACTGCAGCATTATCAACTTTATTTTAATGAACAATAGTGTGTGTGGTAGGCAGATTAACAGCATGCTTACCTTGCAGATAGTCGGCAAGATCCCCACCGTTACAGTACTGTGTGGGGGGAGACAAATAAGCACAATTTAATTCAGGTTCAACAATGTCAAGCTGAGAAGCATATTTTGGCATTCAGTGGGTCTATGAGCATGTGTTCAACTCATGTGCAGAATAGTCGTAGCTTCATCAGCACTGACTAGTTTTGCTTGAGAACAGTTGGTTCTCAAGAGAGACATCAGGAACAGGGGGTTTTAGAAGAAGAGGGAAAGAGAAAAGTGTTGAGGACATAAGATAAGTCTTATGGCTCAGAACTCAGCTCAGGTTCTTGTACTAAATGTTCTAGTACCTTCAAAAACTCACTGTTCCAAAAAAACTGACTGCTTTAGCACAAAGTGCTCAAAGAACACAGGATTCTTTTCATGGGGCTTACACCTGACTTCCATCTGATACATCCAGTGTTTGAGTAAGACAAGCTTTTACTGCTAAGCAAAATATGAGTCATTAGTATTGATTTAATAAGAATTTATGCTTTGAAGCACAGCAGCAAAAAGAGTCAGCTGTTTTTCTGGACCATGACACTTATGAACTAGTTTTCAATATTTTCCTACAATTGATATGGGTACTTTTCAAAATCAATATCCAATTCAATATTTATTTTATTTACATGAGTCTTCAGGGTGTTAGTTGACTGGCAGCTGTATTGTAGGCTTTAAGCTAATGTTTTTCTCTGCAAATGCATCTCCATTCAAAACATCAGTTATCAGACTCTTTGGTGGGTATTAGTAAATTATTGGCATTGGTCCAGAATGAATGAGTCAACCCCTACATAGCAACATTAAAACTTTGCAAAGCTTCAGCAGTCAGTAATCAGGAGAATTTGAAAAAACAACCTTTCCTCCCTCTCTTTCCTCTCTGTTAAAAGTATAGAGTGAATAAAGAGAAGGATGACGTGACATTGCAATGGAAAAAGGAGGCTAAAATGTCACACTGCCATGTTGTTTCAATTACAGGATACTGTTGAAATTTTTTACAATGATCGGTCATTACAGCTGTCAATCACCATGTTTTTAATAGTGTTATTGGCAAAAACCTGAAAATAGAGCCAAGGGGTGTGGAACTCTATTTTCCTCTCAAATCATTGGAACATTTGCCTAAAGATTTCAAAGCAATTGCCACCTAGTTTTAAATATGGCTATGAAAACCGGTTTATTTCTCAGAAATGTACTTTAAGAAAGTAAACCTACTGGATTCTAATATACTGTAGAGCTTTTGCAACCTACGATGAGCTTTCGGAGAACATGATTCCTAGAAATTAGATGAGAGATTTATTTTCAAAGAGTAACTTGAGGTGCAGTCAGGGTTTGTTTTCGACCCTGCAGCCAGCTGAGAGTCTTGCGAAATAAGTGTAACTGACTTGGAAAAGGTTGTAAACGCTGTGATGAGGAAAACAACAGAGCAAAAGGCAGGACAAATGTTAGACAGCAGCAGAGCTCACACAAAGCTGGGTCAACCTCTGCATTACCTCAAGTCATTTACCGTTAGTGAGACCAAAAAAAACAACACTTTGATATTCTAATGACCTTTCACATGAGAGGGTTATTCATGTAGGCATGTTTCTACACTTACCTCCATGACCAGGAAAACAGAGTTGGGTGTTTCCTGGAAAAGAAGAGAGACAGGATTGATCAGACATACTAGCACCTGCCAATTCCACCACACAGAGAAGAGACAAACATCCCATAGTGTCACTGCTCACTATTTTTGACTGCAGTGGCTGTTTATCATGTATTTTCCCCCTCTATTGGATAGTTAAGTATACAAAACACAGGGCACAGAGGCATGATAGAGCCTGATGTAAAAAGCAGTAACAGTCCTACAGAGGTAAAAGAAATATATATTTATGACTGTGTAATGATGTTTATGCAATTACATTTTGCATGAAATGAGACTGTCAGTACCAAAATATGGAGTTAAAAAAGCTTCCACTAGAACATATGATCTGTTGTAACATTAATTGCATGTTAACACTTATCATTTATGCATCTGTCTTGATAAAATTACTTCTAGCTCTTCTTGTTTAAGCTACTTTATATTTTAATTACTGGAATTGCAATTATATTGTTATACTGAATTTCTTTTTTGTTACTTTGTTATCACTGTTCAATGACTTGGTTCTTGAGTGTCATTTCTTTAGCTATATTGAAAATGACACATTTGTGTAAATATTTCTGTGCCAAAACAAAGACTAATTTTATTTCTCTGATTATTTAAACAGAAGACTCCCTGTTAGTGCTATTGTCAGGCATAAGGGTGATGATTTCACACCAATTCAGAAATGTTTTTTACTCAGTCACTGTTTTTAGTGAGGTCCCTGTGGTGACACAAGACTAACAAGCAAATACATTTCACACTGTACATTTTCTGTTCTTCATTGAAGGCAGATTAAGACTTCAGATTCACTTTTTTGTGTATTTCCTCATACAAAAACAAAATGTTTCTTCTAAAAATCAAGACCCCAAAATCCAAACACTAAACGGTTAATAAATAGTTAATAAAAACTAAAGCCATTAATGTGAGAGCCCATTTAAAGTCATGTTAGACAAAATATTCATCTGTAATGCGTCTCAAAACAAAGACATCTACAGCTGCAGCATACCAAAATCATTATTATTCACCTAAAAGAGACAAAGCAATCCAACTGAACAAATGAACCTCCCATTCATTTAGTTGTATTGTTACAGCTTCAGCAGCACTCTATATGGATATGAGTGGGCGAGTACTGTGTGACTACTGGTCAACTGAAATGTGTGATGCTAATGGGTTTGGCTACTAAGTAGCTCAGTGTTTTCCAATCCAATACAGTGTTTTCTCCAACTGGGGCAGGTGGTGATGGGGGATGGGGCAGCAGCACTGATTCCGCTCAGTCTGACTGTATGTACTGAGGAGGAAGGGGAGTAGGACTGGGAGTGGGGTGGGGTGAGGATTACATAATGAGGACGTTCCCTGCCGTGCAATCTGAAGAAAATGGGGGAAGGGGCAGCTGCAAGGTGTCAGAGGGCAGAGGAGTTAACCGATATGTACAACAATTACAGACGTCACTGTGGCCGACTGACTGGACACTGTCACTGAAGTGGCCATTATCTAACGTCCAAGAAAACTGATATGGACAAAGGGCGGGGGTACGTCTGAAAAGCTGAGCCTGTCTCGTCATGTATTTACTACATAATAGGGACATAAAGCAGTTACGAAGTCACTAAGGAGGACAGGTCTCCATACTGCGAGTGTCTTAAACTATGAGGGTTAGCAACTGTTTTAAGAACAGGGTTCGGTCAATGTTGGGGTAAGTCTCAAAAAATTGAATTAAATCCACCTTCCTCTTTTCAGACTTGCCCCAACTACTTATAAGCTACATATGTTTTGCTTCTTCATTTATTTGGCCTCTACATTGACCTGTGCTGATGTGGCAATAAAGAGACGTGGAAGAAGAAGCCTAAAAGTTTTATTTAAGTTAAAGTATGCATAAGTAAATAAGTATTCATAAGCACGTTTGGATCCATTTTACTGGTGTGTTCATGGTTATTGTTACATTTTACAACCGTATATGAAGTTTGGCCTCATGTAAAGTACTTTATACACTGCTGATAGTTTCATCTAAAGGTACATATATTCTTATATATTCATATATTGCATATATTCATATTGTAACATTGTCAGGTTCCATCTTTGTGACACTGCATTTTCCAAAAGAGTTTTAAAGAGGTTATTTATTGTTTAAATGAAGTAGGAAATGTTAACACATTTGATGAGATGTGGACAGGAAGCATATGTAAAAATGCAATCTGAAAAATCACTAAAGTTGTCAGACAAATGTAGTAGATTACAAAGTTGCTTCTGAGATGTAGTGGAGTAGTATAAAATAGCAGAAGATTGAAATACTCAAACTTAATACTCAAACTTAAGTGAGGTACAGTACTTGAGTAATACTTTAGATACAGTCCACTACTGCGTAAGTCAATGTCGTGTCCTGTAAGTAGAGACAAACACAACTCGTGCTTATTTTTGTTCTGGCTCTTTCACATATTGTTGTCTCTGGCTGTTGCCTTTGCCTCAGTTTGGTTTGTTGCCTAATTGCTGAGAAGTGAAATGAATATCAAGAGGCAGGTGGCGACAGCTGCAAATAGGGCATCCTTTGTTTAGGAGGGCTCGGAGGGAAGTAGCTGCACACACTTATGAAAGTAACAACCGCTCAGACTGTTTACAAGAGAGACTGTATTCTAGAAGGTACTTCCACGAATCTGGAATACTTTTCACACTCATGACTTGCTGCCAGATGAAGGCCGGCCTCCCAGATATTCCCCTCCCCGCTCAAAATATTCCAAAACAACTCAGATATAAATAACCCCCCTGTTGTCTTAACCTTGTCACACTCATGTAACATTCAGAAGCGGTTTCACAAGCTGTCAAAGTGCCAGCTGGTCAGACGAATGAAGGGATTTTTAATATCTGACAACGCAACAGACACAAGTTGTGATGTTTTAAGGTGGGGCACATACACAAACACTGAAACAAAAATAATCAGGACTGGCCAGAGTCCATGTGACCCAAAACAACACTGTGTATGAAAGCTGTTCAGTTATTGCGTCACAATCCAGCTCCAGTAGAGTGAGGTTATGTAACGACGTGGGGGGATGGGGAATGGTCAAACTGGGAAAGAGAGGAGAGAGTGCGTATTGCTACTGGGAAAGGGGGAGGAGGGAGGGGGTCTGGTTTAGCAGTTGTGTAAAAGCCGACGTGTTTCTGTCACGCAAGTGGTGACTGTAATCTGTCCTGCTCCAGTGTCACTTTAGAGTAAAGTGTACTCAGATGATACATGACAGCAGCAAGTAAACACTAATTATGTACTGGGGTGAAAAGGTTGAAGCAGTTTGTTTTTTTTACTTTTTCAGCACGGCTCAAGTTTGTGTACAGACGGATGTGTATTATTTTGCAGGAGGGGCAACAGGATGATTTGTTGTTCCCCAGATACGCCAATATGAAGTACACATATGAAAAACACAGACATGGAAAGGAACAGGACACCCTTTGAAAGTACATGTGCTTGCAACATGTCATTAGACACAATATAGTGCCATAATCTAATGGAATACTGGCAGAGTCTATAACAAAATGTCAATGATTACTCAGCTCTTCAGTCTAAAGGGAGAAAATAAATACCATGTGGAAGACAGTGTTTGCCATCATTTATATGCTGCTGATTAAGCACATTACAGGTACATGATGTGTGCTTGTGGCATTTTACTGCAGCTTTATGTTTTCTGACTGATGTTTTGTTTTTTTCAAAAGTTCTTTGCCTTAGCATTTTCTTGCCTAAGGTGTGGGGGGCTTCAGTTATCTTCAAAACAGTCTTTAACCAAGTGCTACACACACTGTTCTTGAGCTAGAACATGACAAACATGCACCTTCCCATATTACACAAAACTAACATCAACAAAAAACATTCTAATCTCTCTCAGGAAGCAGGACAGTTTGCTTTAGTGGTTATTGGATCCATGTTGGTTTTGTTTTGTAGGTCTGTTCCAGCCAAGGTTCTAATAGTTTTGGATTTTTCATTATAGTTTAGTTTGATTTAGTTTTGACTTTTTTTTTCTCTAATTCAGTTAGTTTTAATTCGTTTTTAGAGCAGGTTTGCTGGTTTTTATTAGTTTTCCTTATTTTCTAAATGCTTAGTTTTAGTTTAGTTTTGCCATATCTTTTCTCCTCTTCGCTGCCGTATTCAAATAAATCCCAGACAGGAATCTGCTGCTTTCTCCCAACTTTAGTCTCCATGTTTCCAGGTAGAGTGGGGACCAGAAGACGACTAGAAACCACAAGTGAACACAAGTGACGGACCGTTAAATATCATATGGTGCCAGCAGCTAAAACTGCTTGAGGGAAATAAATCGCTTTCGTATCAGTCCGACATTGACAAAGACGAAAACGAAGGGAATTTTATCCAGAATTTTTATACATTTTAGTTAGTTTTGTAAACACAGAATACAGTTTCAGTTAGTTATCGTTTTTTTCATTTAATTATAGTTTTTATTTATTTCAGTTAACGAAAATGTTTTTACAATTCTAGTTTTCGCCATTTCATTAGTTTTCGTAAACGATAATAACCTTGGTTCCAGCATGATCAATATAAACAGTTCTCATTTAAAATCGCAGCTCAAGTTAAATCAACTTTAGAAATTAAACAATAACTTCACTATCTACTCACTTTCTTAGGACATGTGCAAAATGGATCTAAAGATTCTGTAAGACAACAACAATTCATTTTCAACCCTAATATGTGTGTTCCAGTGTTTTCCTCAGAGCTGCAAAACCAGCCAGCCAAATATCTGGAAAGCACAGTTCTGTAAAGGAATGTGGTAAGGAGCCAAATACGTAATGCTGATGGCTTTCTAGGAAAAGTTGCTGAGCTCCAGATACACTGCCCCCAAATGTATCCAGGAACGTGTACTGCCCCCCCGCCCCTTTTTTTTTTTCTTTTTTCCATTTCTCTTCATGTCAGCCCGGCTTCAATAGGTTGTGTAATGAGGACACACACAGACACAAACACACACACACACTCATCAGGTTGGAGGCCCCTCTCTAGGCTGGAACACAGTGTTCCTTAGGAGTCATGCTGGCCTTTGTGAAGATTGCCCAACAAGACAAAACAGCTCATAAACAACGACCACCTTTACCTGATTATGAACTTTAAATCTGTGTGTGTGTATATTACAGAGCTAATAATCAAGGAGAATTATATCTGTGTCATTTGTGTGTGACTGTGCTCTTGATTGTACAATTATGTTTCCCTTATGTTACAACGTAAACAGCAGCTGGTGATGATGGTAATATGAACATGTACATCTGATGAGTGAAGTTTACTTCTGAAATTGAATATTTATTTAATTTTCAAACATAAAGGGCTTGCAGGTACACTTAGAAGATTTTTCTGTTCCTATATTTGATATTATTCAGTTTATTGTGTGTAGTTGCACTGTTTTCATTTTATCTCCGTTCCCTTTATATTCATGTGTAAAGAAACATCAAGAATACTGTGTAAATAAAGTCCATTATTATTACTACTTTTTTGAGACCTTTAAAAAAATGGATGCACAGTCCATTTACTAAGAAAAGTTATTATAAATTTGAGGTCTAATTTAGATTTTTACTGAGTGTGAACAAATCAGGACAGTGTACTAAATATAACTACACATAGTTATTAAAATTAGCAGCAGTGACTGACTACCCATCATCATTTATTTCTAAAAACAGCAAGTCAATTGCTCATTCTATCAAGGAAAAAAAAAATTCCATGACACACAAGACCTAAATGCAGACAATAATCAGAATCCCAATTACTTTCAGTTGAACATAAAGCAAAACCCTCGGACATATTCAGGGACAATGTGAAGAATGATAGAATGGATTCAACTTACACGTGTGAATTTATTTGTGGTAACAACCAGTAGCTTTGCTAATGAGATTTCACTGGTACTGGTAAAAAATCGTTAAAGTTTTCTGTTACCCAGACAGTCCAGCAAACATTTGGTTACCCAAGCTTAAAGCAGCGTATGACGTTCATCACCAATTTTTATCAAATAGCCTAAGTATCACGAATCTGTTAGTGTTTCCATGATTACGCACCTGAATCACTTCCTTGAACAACAACAACAACACAGTGAACAACTTCAAAGTGTACTCCATCACAAGCAGTTCGTTTGTTTACATACCAAACAGATATGTCACTTGGGCCTTTTTCATAAATTTAGTTGCAAAGGGCATTGTGGGAATGGGATACCACACAGCCGCAGTATGGCCGCAGCTGTAACGAATACGGAAACGGCTTCATTGCTTCTTGCAGCTGCAGCTGGCCCGATTGACGGTTCGCTTTCACTTTGGTATGTAAACAAATGAACAGCTTCGAAGTTGTTCACCGTGAGGGAAGTGATTCAGATGTGTAATCACAGAAAGACTAACGAATTTGTGATACTTAGGCTATTACTCAGTTTTTACAGATTTGATGAAAAATTTGTGACGAACGTCATACGCTGCTTTAAAGCTACGTACAGCCACATGAAAGCCGTTAGCATTCTGGCTCACTTAATGCAACAATTATTTGATCTGTGACCTGACAGAGGGTGTGTTATGAAAGACTATACACTAAGATGAAAAACAAACTAACTTGGCGTCAGAATATGCAAGTTTCTATTTCTTGTTACTCTACCAATGTACAATGTGGCCAGAGTAGTCATACTTTTTCTGCTTAGCAGAACATTTTGTCGGGCTGGACGAAATCTCACACTCTGGCCATCTACACATATTTGATTTTTGTAATGTAAAATCAAAACAATCATACCTCCTGTAATCTCAGCTATTGGCTGAAGAAGCTAAAGCCTACTGGGGGGGGTGCAGAGGACACCTTATAATTATGTGTGTCTACTCCTCACTGTTGCAGCTTGCTTAACATTAACAGAACCATAAAGGAGGACCAGCAGCACTCAGCAGTGTGCTTAAGACTGTCATTAAAAGCAGCCAACGACCAGCGTGCCTCCAAAACTACAGTGCAGAGAATAAGGCCCTGCAATCTGTCACAGGCACACATACTCCCACATCCAGCCCTACAGTCTTTTGTCAGTGCAGTGTTACAGTATCTACCTGGTGATTCATAAGCTCTCTCTCTCACTCAGCTTTTACATTCTTTAGAAAGAAGCCATACAGTGTTTATGACACTTTCAACCTGTTACATGCTCAGTTATTCTAATTAGTCTGCAAATACCACTGCAAATTATCTTAAAATTCTATCTGCATCTATGTACATGCTACCACAAATTCAAATGTCTTCAAAAGATGTCTACACACTGAAACTGAATCTCTATGGTAGGTCCTGAGAAAAAACTATGAATGTTTTCTTTGTGTATTCAGCAATGGACACAAGAAGTGCTGAGGTAGTGTGGTAGAGTGTTAAACTATTATGTCACAGTGTGATGTGAATGAACACCTCCATTGTGATCCTAAATCAAACACACAAATGCACATAAGCAGTTGTTCTCAGTGTTTATTCAGTGCACTAAGCATCACAATGTCAGTGGTGGTATGGACCCAAAGCCGTGGGAACAGAAACATGTGGGCGAAGTGGGGAAATCCTAGTCCTTTAGACTACAATCTAAAGGTGGGTTTATTGCAATACAATAAACTAATGTTACTGAACTAAATGTTCTGTTTTGCTGCTGGAACATTTAAGTACTTGTCCGAGTTGAGCTCAGCCTCCTCATGGATATGACTATATGTCCAATGTTTGCCAGTACAGTACCTTATATTCCCTAGGACTGACATTAAGCTGTAAAATTACATTCATACTAATGCAGTTACCTGCCCTGTCCCGGAAGCCATTAAGTGTCAACAGCTCTATCAGTAACCACCCGTATTATATACAACTGATGGGTCAGAAAGGTCACGTGGGTGCATCAGTATAATCAGATTAAAATAGGTGACCAATATACTGTTGCCAAAAGCCAGATCAGGTGGGTGTTTCAGGTAAATCTAGATGTCAGCTTTTTCCTGCCAGAGATAGGTTTAACATGAAAGAATGTGAAAAGGCATTTACGTGAGATATGAATAAATGTAAAAACAACTGTTGGTAAACAGAAAGAAAACAAGATTTCTCTGCTACAATTGGGAGAAAGGATAGTGCATGTTATATATTTTAGAAAGTAGTTGTTTTTCCTTTATTATGAATGGTTTTTGGAATTAGAATAACACATTTCCTTCATCAATTTGGAGATTTGTTTTGAGGTTTTTTTTTTCCAAATTTTGTAATAGTGTAGGTCCAGATTTATGGAGATATGCCTAATTTATTACACATGATTTAGTCAAATAAAAAACATCACAGCGCCTAGGTCTGTCCAAACATATGGACAACTTCCATCCTTGTGAATATCGGCAATAGTGATGACAGAAAGAGCAAAGATGACTAATGCAGCCTGTTTTACAATCAAAGACAATGCTTACCTAGATAACTTGCATTGTGTGTATGCTCCAAGTTAGGTTGTGGGGGAAACTAGTTAGATAATCAATACCTGAGGTGAACTAATGGTAGTATATAACATAGCTATACAATATGCTTATCTACATTTCATTAAAACTTTGCATTATGATTGAGTGAAAAAAACAGATTTCCAGTTGTTTTTCCTCTCCACTGTTACCAAGTGTTTGCTCCTGGAGGGTTCTGTTGGGTGTCTGTAAATTGGCTTGAGAGTCTGGTTTCGACCAGCTCTATTTGTAAAGTGTCATGAGGTAACTTTTGTTATGATTTGGAGCTATATAAATAAAATTTGATTTGACTGATTGATAGATAGATATACAAACCCAACTGGTTTGAGAAACTTGAAAACAACTTTAAAAAACAGAATTTAAAAACTGTTGAATAATTTCAATTATTGATTTAGAGAATCTGGGTTTTCAGGATTGTTTTTAGGCTCACATCTCAACACATCACACCTTTTTGAATCCAGTGAGATATTTTTAACAGCTGCTCATTGCTCCCCAAAATAAGTAAGTATAGCTATGCTTGGGTTACGCCTCCTGTTTTGCTGAGAAACTCGTACAGCACGTGTTTCTTTCCAACTACATCCCAACCAACAAGCTCGGACGAATCTTGAGACTGCAAATGGAAGAACAAGTGATGATGGGATGGGAAATATGAAAAGGGAAAAACTGAGCTAAATATACTACATAAATAGAGTGGAACAACCAAAATTCAGGGAAGAGAGGTGGCAGCTGGTGTCCGTTACTAAAGGGCTTCAACACACCAGACGTTATTGATAGTCACTAGAGAGGAGACACACACCATTATGGTGACAAACCCGTACTGCAGGGAACAGAAAAGGCAGCTGGTAAGAAAAAGGGACAGACAGAGAGACAGTGTGCCTAAAGCCAAGCCATAGAGAGGTGAGAGACAGCAGGCAAACAACACCAACAAAGACAGGGAGTGCATGAAGAAACTGAGTCAAAGCACACAATAAACAAAGTGGACTTTGAGCAACTAAACATGGATTGAGACAAACAGCAGCAGTGTGTCAGAGCTGAACCCACAGTGTCTCCTGGTGAAAGACTGAGAGACGGGATAAACACACTCAGTGAGGGGGTTCTTGCGGAGATTAGGATTATTTTTGTTGACAGGGTTTTCCCTATCATTATGAGATTTACGTGCACTGCCTAAGCATTTGTACACACCTCCTAAACTGAAGAAACAGTAAAACTCTGCTAGGAGTTCCCTAGTGCTCTGGTGAAATATACGTCAGCCAGCGTGGAGGATGGCAGGTTTTTTTTCCCCCAAATGCTTTTTAGAAGTGGGGGTCATCTATTATATTACACATTACAATTTGAATTGCCCGTTGACAGTATCAAATATTAATTTCAAATGGACTGAATGACCAGCACATGTATGCATTTACCCTTCTACCATGTTCTGCATCATTGGTCATTTGTGGCATTAATGTTTCTGTGTTGTGTTGTGTTAGTTTATAGTGATTCAGCAGTAAAACTGTTGGGTCAGTGCAAACAGTTTTGTTAAATTTGTTTTACTACCACTGATAGTCATGAACAGGGGAAATGAGCTCAGTTTTGCAGACACAAAAATGTGATAACTACTTCCAGATATGGTGCTTACTTATTCAGTGAAGACATTTGTTTCACATTTATTCTAGCTATTGTTTGAATATTGTAATTATATTCCTTCAGAGCAGGGTTATGCAAAATAATGATGGAAAAATATCCACACTACACAGATGGAGACCAGTGAACAAGATACAGAACAGGGGGATTTTCAACAGGAATGGCTCGTATGGAAGTTCACAACAAAGCAAAACAAAGTAAATCAAAGATGATTAAGTACATTAAGGCTACTGCTACAGCTTCTAAATATTATTTATAGAAGAATTGCTGTATTGTGATCTTCAAGGTTATGGTGGAGCAGATCTATAAACTAGGGGTGTAACGGTGCACTCGTTTGTACCGAACTGTTTTGGAGGTGTACCGAATGAATACATGTAGCCTAAGTGTTGAACGCAAACACTCGCCTTAAGTTTCCACACGAACCCTGAAGCGGAACCCACACAGTATAAGCAGGGTGGCCACAAGCGGAACCCATGTACAATATTTGATATCCTAGATTGACGTCTAAGTGGCGCACGCACTGTGTACAATTTGGGAGAATTTTGGATTCCCTGTCAATGGAGAGAGACAAGTCAGCAAAACAAGAGCGGTGTGCCGGCATTGTTTCATGAAGATTGGTTATACTTCTGGTAAAACGTCAAATTTCATAACGCATTTAAAACGACACCACCCAACCGTTAATAATTCATACATATAATAATACATTAATTATTTATTTATACATATTTATTTGCACATTAAATGACCCACATAGTGTTCTAAAAACTTCAGCTGAAGAGTGACACTTAATTGTTCATAATATGTTGCATTTTTACTTCAATAAAGTTTTTTTAATGAAAATTGGTCTCCTACACTGTACTGAAAATGTACTGAAATGAAATTTTTCTGTACCATTACACCCCTACTACAAACATTGTTTAAACTGACAACAACCCCCCACTCCAAATCCCTCTACAAACCCAGGAAAACCCTGAAGCCCATTTTTTATTATGGCGCCTTCTTCCTCAAGTCCTCTTGTCTAATCCATTGTATTCTTGTAATTCTAACTATTTGAAGACACAATGACTGGCCCTATCTGATTTCAAATGTTAGGATTAATCTCTTCTGTTCAATGACGTTGGAAGAACTCTTGGATTTGATGAATATAAAAATCAAAGAGCAACTACCCGTTTTCAGGACCACAGCAATTTTTTCTTTATGTGGAGGATTTAATCAATTTTGTCCCTGATGGAGGCTACATATTCCACTGTATTCTGCGACTCAGCCATCTGACTCTACCAGAGTTTATTACATCAGCTGGCCTGATGGGTAGAGGAGAGGAAGGGTGGAAGAACTAATCAGCAGCAGGGTTACTGTGGGAGGCTTACGTAAACACAGGAAGTACCACTGTCCAAGGGGAAGTGCTTTATCATCCCTTGAACTGATTCAGCCTCCCACCCAGTGTCTCTTCTTATTGGATGACCACTCAAACATTACAGCAACAGAGACTGGAGAATTAACTCCTTCTGATGATAAGCAAATAGGGCTACCTACACAAGCAGTTTGAAAGGTAGTTTAAAGAAAACCACAGCCATTGAGTTCTGTAGTAACCTGAGTAAGTTGTTTATTCAAAGGCTTTGAAAACACATACAACTGCAAACATCTGTTTAGGCTGCATTTCTGTAAACCACTGCATAACTGCAGCCAGAGCCTCTCACACCGCCCACTATCAGAGAGAAACAAGCAAGCAGACTCTGTAAGTATGATTAATAATCTCACCAACACTCCACAATGGTATAAACAACACCAGTGATAAATGTTGGAGTTAGAAAGATTGGAAAATACAGTTTAATTTCTGCTTCTGGCATAAAGTGTTTAGTTCCAAAGCACATTTCTTTAATCCACCACCAAGAATATGTGATATGGGACTCTAGAAGACAAAGAGGAATTCATCCATGCTTATGCTCATTTAGTATGTGAAGGTCATGTCCTAAGATGGACACCAACCAACGGCGGTGGAAAAAATATTCAGAGACTTACAGTCCAGCATTCAAAACTTAATTTAGGAAGAAGTAGTTGAGTATTAGTAAAACAACGGCTTCTTCCCTGCCAAAGTGAGTCTGATGGCAGGAGGAAAATACTCTAGTTCTGTCCCATCTACCTCTGTTTATGGACATTATTAAAGGAAAGGGAATGTATCATGTCCTTGTGTGTAATATCCTTAAGTGCTATTTGTGAAGAGTATTTATTTTAAGATATTTATTACAAATCTCTTTGTTACTGTCTTTTAATTGTTTTAACACTGTTTTTATACTGCTTATATCTTATGCCTTTTATTCTGATTGTATTTTTTAATCTTTTATACTTGTACTCTGAGAGACCTCTGCCAAACAATTCTTATGTACCTGAATGTGTACAAAAACAAATAAACTATCTCTTATCTCTCTTAAAACAGTCTCAATCCATGTTTTTCTACAGGTGATATTTTAGATTTATTTTACAACAACATAAATATGTATGTTGCATTTACTACTGTATATGTTCAAGACTGAGGTAATTTGAACTACTTCATATACTGTTGTTACTGTTGTTTAATTGACAGTAATAATGCATCATAATCTATAGGATCATCACTGCTCTCCTCTGAGAACCATGTATTCCTAAAAAGCCAACTTTTAATGAGCTTAGGTTTGTGAAAATACATTGCAATGAGTATATTTACTACAAGAAAAAGGTAAAATTGAAAATAACTAATAGAGAAAATACTCTGAAGAGCAAAATATTTGCATCTAAGATGTAGTGGAGCTAAAGTAGCTTAATAAAATGGAAATACTCAAAGTACAAGTACCTTGAATTCGTGCTTGTGAATTGTATACATCAACATGAACATGACATGTACTCCCTTTGCACTGAGCTGGTATTTTCCACTTGGCCAAAAGCACTGAAAGTGGTTTGTTTGGGTGATGTAGTCTTGTAAAAACTTTTTTTAGAAATAGACAGAACGGCAGTTTCACTTCCACCTTAATGCAGCCTCAGTGTGTACATATGAGACACGAGGTAACAGTTCTGATGCATGCATGCATGCTTTTATTACAGGTCCCGTGACAGTAAAGAGAAGAAAAGCAGAATGGGGGATTATGTACAGCATTACTAGAAGTCCTAGAAGGCTTATATGCAACCATGTGGTAACGCATTTCTCTGCAGATAAAGGCTGTTAATATACTGTAAATGTAAATGCCTCAGAATCACAGTTGACAAATACATAGAAATAAACTGATTTTGAGTGTAGTGTGGCATTTAGAGGCAAAATAGTACAACATAACATATAGACAGATGGGATTTGAACCACTGCAATACTATGAGTCTGCATCCACCCAGAATCACAAAGAAGGTAGTTGTACTCAGCATGAAATTGGATTACTTGTCAGTAGCAAAACTGATTGTCTTGGTGCATTAAAGACATTTGTGGATGGAGATTTATTGACTATATTCAACATTTCTTTTTTCTTTACAACTGACTCCACAGATACTGGAGCACATATAAAGCTACTTGTCTGTCTGTCTGTCTGTCTGTCTGTCTGTCTGTCTGTCTGTCTGTCTGTCTGTCTGTCTGTCTGTCTGTCTGTCTGTCTGTCTGTCTGTCTGTCTGTCTGTCTGCCAGCCACTAAAGATGCCTACTTTTGGAGACAGATCACAGATGTTTGTCCATTTCTCAATAAAATACACTGATTACATAACTCCCTGTTCTGCTGTCGCACTTCAATACAGAAAAGAAAAGGGCTTACCTGGACATCATAAAGTGCCACAATGTTTTCATGCTGTAGCTCCTGAGCAAAAACAAAGCAGAAAGACAAGATGCATTAGCAGGAGCATGAATAATGCTCTGGTAGCTAATTGGATTGATATTTCCATCAGAGCCCTTTTCTGTCCCAAGGAGCAGCCCGATATAAGGTCAAAGCCAGACTATTCTTTAAGTACATCGAGATGATAAGGGACAGGCAACTAAGTGTCATGCTCACCTTCAAGATTTTGATTTCCTTGCCAAGAAGGATCTGGGACTTGGACAGGTTCTTCTTATTAATGCTCTTGATGGCCACCTCCCAGTCTGTCTTCTGCAGAGAGAAAAAAAGTCTGATTAAAATGCAGTCCATGGGTTTCAAACAACTTATTTAAGACTCAAGTAGTATAAACAATAAATTAAACATGTTTTCTTCTTTATGTTTAATATATGTATTCCCACAAAACTATTTTAAAATTCTATTTGTGTTTTAGCTCACTTTACCTTTAGACCATCTTTGGTATAGCAATGTTTTCCACACAATTCAATTTGACAGTTTCCCACATCTATAAACAATGGAATGAGCTTACCGCTGTCAATCAAACAAAGGTCATAAGCATCTTAACTTAGGTTACTAAGTGCCATGTATCCATATCCAATAAAATCAGAAAATACTGCACAAGGTACCAGTGTAAAATTAAAAGGGTGTCTTTTTTGTTACCAAACTAATGTTTCATTTCATTAGAGTGCACTCCTGTGGTATTAAAAAGTGGTCTACTCCAAAACATATTGAGAGTGACTGATTGGAAGATCAAAAAAAATTACAGTTGCAAGACTCCATCAGCAGTTTCAAGTCACGAGTACAGCACAGCTTTTGGTGAGATACAGTTAGGGAGAATGGACTCCGAGTGTTGTTTTTATCTGGGGAACCACCTCAGAATGCAATGGCAAAGATCAAAGACACAACACAATACAACCCATTCCTCCAGACTGCAAGACAATGATAGATACTCACTTTCTTTTTCCAGAATAATGCATGATCTCAAATATGAACCAAAGGCCATTATTGAAGAGCAAGTAACAAAGAGATTAGCATCAGCAATGATATAGTCAAAGGTTAATTAGAGACAGAAATCTATAACACCTCATCCTGATCTACATATGTGTGTTAGAAGATGCAAAAATCTTACTGAGAGTAAACACAATAACTCAAGAGGACTCAGAGACTAAAATATGTCTGTAAAATAAAATACATAAAAGTAAACCTAGAAACAAGTGAAAAAGTAAGCAGGGCGTACGAAGACCTCTGCCCGGTTGCCCCTCCTGCTCACTGATACTCTGCCTACCCAGGGATTACTTTTGAGTCTTGACTCTCAATCTTTTTAAAACTTTTGAAAAATCTGTTTAAAAAAAAAAAAAAAGGAAAAATTGAAAAAGGCAGATGTAAAGAACATGTGTGTGAAATTTGGAACATTATAAAATTACCACCCCCCAGAATTTTTGTTTGAAATTTGTACAATAAAATATTTTATGTCCAAAAAAAAAAAAAAAATCCTATTAAGTATCATTTCTCCTGACCATGTAATCACTCCAATTTGGACATCTAAAATGATGTCAATTATTTTGGGGCACCCTGTATAACACTGTTACCACTGTCAATCCAAACAAATCTGGGTTTTAAATAGGCCTAGTAATTATAAAAAATATTGAATTTCTCATTCAAATTCATTTTACATGAATAATCCAAAATCAATTAAAATCCTAAGATAATTTCTTCATGTTTGGTTTCAGGTGTGAAGATAAATGAAGCTTGAACTTTAATCCTTTTATTCAATTCTGCAGTAAAGAAAGCAATATTGGCATTTGTAAATGTAAAATACATTAATGCAACTGTTTCCGGGCCAATTTTTACTTTAAAAAATGTCTTGAACAAGGCATCAGGATAGAGATTTCCTTGTATAATTAACTCTAAAAATTTCATTAATTCCCAAGCAAAGCATGCCTTGAAACATCCCAATCTAGTTTGATAATGAATTGAATCAGAAACTGAGCAAAACTGGGGCCTGGTAAATAGGCAATTACTTCAGAAACTCAGTGGTGATACAGCCCCAGACCAAACATGTTTTAAATCAAAATATTAAAAATGTATGTAGCACAGCTATGTGTTGAAAACGCGGATGCATCTGGCCTTAATTGCATTGTCAGCATCACTGTGTGAGAGCTGGCAAGAAGGACGGCAGAAATTTTAGCCGTCCCAATAACACCGGGTCATTTGGATTTCTGTCAGAGCACTGAATGACACGCTGAATGACAAGGCACTCGGATGACAGCTAGACAGTGTGCCAGCCTACTTACACTAAAAGCTAAATGAGAGGAGATGGATCTATTTTTTTCCCTAGACTGAGATAATGTTTCGAGATGAGATCCTGGAGTGGGTATAAAAATACTCTTGGAGCTCACGTGAGCTGCAGGCTCTGAGGACAAGTGCTGCACACATACGCCAGTGAAGGACAAAGAAATAAATCCAGGAGTGTTTTGAACTGCTTTTAAGCTCTCAATAAAACATACAGACGGTAGGACTATCCCAAGTAGGACATTTTAG